>NC_068365.1:72282301-72294801 GCF_020536995.1 Dreissena polymorpha
GTATTAAAATTAAGACGATTGTATTGAACACGATACACGTGTGTATTAGCACCCTACTGTAGTCCCGGCGGGGTTATCAACTGCACCAATACACCGGTAAGCAACCAGGGGAATATCATATGAAAAAAGAACTATCATGCATGTTTGATGTGTTAAAGTGTGTCACAAAATTTCCCTAACTGCCGATGTCGGCTATAATTTCGGTATAAACATGCAAAGAAATTAACATATATATAATGTTATTGCCGGTATGTTATTGGACATTTTGTATGTTAAATGTTCATTATTTGTATTAAAATTAAGACGATGCTTATTTGCCAGAAAGCGTTTATTTCAAATTCAAAACAAGCAATAATCATACATAATACCAAAATATAAAACTAACAAAATGACAACACTCTCGCTTAACGCAACGTTCAGAAGCACGCGCACTTAACAAAATTATTGCAACTAATGCAAGCTGTAATTAATATGTGACTACTTGCTATACAACCAGTATCATGCGAAAATTGATCTTATTTAATTGTGGTTCCCTCTTTGAATTTATGTTGCCTGTCGACTTTTAGAATAATGTGTCAGTAAGAAATGTATTGCTTGCTCTACAACCAGCATCATGCGAAAATGGATCTTATTTAATTGTAAATCCCTCTTTGAACTTAAGTTGTCAGTCGACTTTTAGAATAATGTGTAAGTAATAAATGTTTTTCTTCAGTTTCACATGTTTTTTCAAGAAAATTTAGTCAAAGATGCAAATGTGTCTTATTTATTTTTGTCTGTGTCTTCAATGTATCTTATTTATATGTGACTGCGTGCTTATTTTTTTTTTCAAGAAATGAAAGATGCAAATGTGTCTTATTTTAATCTTATCCATGTCTTAAATGTGGCTTATTTATATAAGATAAAATGATATACTGCCAGTGTCATGCAAAAAAGGATCTAATTTCTTAATATCCACATTCACGCTTTGTTCTTTATTAGCACCGTCTTTAATTAGGCTATCTATTTAAAGTACAGATTACTGTGAACTTAATAATTGTGCAACGGTGATGTTGATCCATTATCGTTGTTAATTTAAAATGTAGACAACAAGTTAGCAATTAATGAAATCAGTTATTTTGGAAGTAAATCTAATTTTTCTGTACAGTAGCCAGGTGGATGTGTATTGAGCGGATAAGATAGGGATCACCACAACAAGTTTCTAATACACAGTATAGACTTCCCCTATTATTGTATTTGTTATTTACCTGATTGGAATAAATAAAGTGTTAAAGATCATTTCATGTGAAAAGCAGGATTTCTGACATAATTTCAATTGTTTTGCTTTTATTTAAAATTTCATGGAACAATGAATATATTGGCGCGATGGAACACAATTTATAAATCAAGCTGACAGTATAGTATCCGTTTTTAATTATGTGTAATTTAATTCGCATCTCTCCCTTAACTCGTTCAATGACACGTGAACTTATATCAATTATAAAACATCACGTGCATCATTAAATTTTTTTTTTAATTATGAAAACATATTATATGTTCCACATGGTTTTGTTTAGTTTTTTTTCTCAACCAGAGAGACATTATAAAACATTGTTATATATAAAGCGCTTTACTTTTCTACATTACATAAAGATATATCGATTTTTTTGTTAAGTGTACTTGCTTGACATATTTATAAAAAGGCAGTGTTTATTTTTGTAATAAAATCGAAAATTGACATTTAATTTGATGCAATCCACATTGTTTAGCGGCCAAGCGCAGTATTCCGCTCTCGGGGCCGATGGTGTATTGCAATATATACAATGAAAAGCTGGGTTTCTGACATAATTTCAATCGTTTTGTTGACGCGGAAGTGCTTTTTGGTGGCCAAAAATACTATTGTTCCCTTTATTTAAACCTAAATCAGTATTTTTTTACACTTGAAGGTTTGTACAGCGGGGATTTCGGTACCGGCGCGGGTTTATGTGCTTGTTAAGAATTACCGAAATCCCCGCTAAGAGGCAACATATGCTGATTTATGCTTTGATTAAACATTGATAACTAAATTGCAAAAGTGTATAGCATATTGTAAATAAGGTAGTACGATATCATTTGTTTCATCAAATTTGTTTGGAAAATACTTTCTGAAGACTTATTATTACTATGTCATGTTATATTTACATATACTTTTGTGTAACCAATGTTTTAAATGTACATTTTACCTTTTTTACATTCGTTTACACATTTTTCACATTAATAAACTATTTAATAATGGAAAAAATATTCTGATAAGAGTGTTTAAATGATTAACACTAATATGATTGTGTACAAATCCACATTAATGCAAAGCCAAAACCCAAACATAATGACATATAGACCCTTTAAGGCGTAATATGGGGGATTGGCGTAAACATGGGTGATTTCGGCTCTGGGCTTACGAATGTAGCAATACCGAAATCCCCGCTAATTATTTTCCAAAAGAAGTAACCGAATGGGAGATAATACATGTCACTGGTTGCTAATGAAAAAAAACACTATAATACTTTTGTTGACACTTGAAGGTTTGTACAGCAGGATTTCGGTACCGGCGCGCGTTTAAGTTCTAGTGTAGAATTACCGAAATCCCCACTGAGAGGCAACTTAATGCTGTCAAGAGTGCTTAATAATTAAAATTAATATCATTTTTTTGCACCTTAACATTCATGTGAAGTCAAAAACCATTCATACCGATGACCTATTGACCCTTTAAGGCGTAAATATGGGGATTTCGGTACTAGGCGGGCGAATGTAGAATTAGCGAAATCCCCTTTTCATCATCGCACATTAGTGTAACATAAATGTTAACACAATATATGTAGGGAAACTCATATGATTCGCGTAATGTGAAAATGATTATTATGCTATAATTCGACCACGAAACTTGACGTGACTTAATACCGGACATTTTGGAATGGAGCTACGCTGGCCGTATTTGACATAAGACCCATTTTCGCATATTATCTTATCAATGCTTATATGAATTTGATTGCTATAATCTAATGCGTATTCGACACGGAATTATTGTCAAGGTTTTTCATTTTGTCAATATTTATCATAGCAGGGGACATTGCTGACATCAATATGGATACTGTTTTCATTTTCTGTCGAGAAATGATATGACATATTATCACGATTATTTTATAGTACGGTAGCGTTCTCTACACAAGTGAGATTTATTTGTACTGGTAAATTGCTCTTATACTCACCATTCGGACTCGAAGATCGGCTCGAATAAAAATGTTAGTCGCTTAAAAGTACAAATTCATCATATTGAGCACGAGTATTATTATTATTATTATTATTATTATTATAATTATTATTATTATTATTATTATTATTATTATTATTATTATTATTATTATATAGCTTTTAGAAACTTATATCTTAAAAAAAATCCCATTGGAAAAAAAATCCCATGGGAAAAAATCCCATGGGACAAAAAATCCCATGGGAAAAATCCCATGGGTTTTTTATTTTTTTAAAACACGATTTAACGCGTTGAAATCGCGAGAAATGCTCATCATTTGTTAAAAGGTAGTGTTTCTGAAGGTTACATGACTAAATCTCTAAAAATCCGAAAAAAAATCCCATGGGATTTTTTTTTCCCATAAAAAAATGGGATTTTTTTTCTATCAAAGTAAATTGAACGAAAATAAGCACAAATACTTTAACAATGCTTAAAATCGATAACTAAGCACAAACGAACGTGTTTTATGTTTTTGAAAATCCCATGGGATTTTTTCTCCCTTAAAAAAAGCTGGAGAAAAATCCCATTGGAGAAACCAAAATTCCCATGGGATAATGAAAAATCCCATGGGATATACACAAATCCCATGGGAACCCCAACTTTGCAAATAAAGTTCATAGTGAAGAAAACGCATTTAACAAGCAAAAATAACCAATTATTAATCACAAGTTAGACTTTTATCTTATACTTTATCACAAATAAGCAAACCTTCAAGAAAAAGGGTACTTAAGTTTGCGAAATTTCGGTTTCGCAAAGTTTTTCCGGTGGCCGTTTATTGCAAAAGTTATGAAGAAGGTTAAAGTTTTGGTTAAAGATTTTGATTTTTTTTTACATTTGATCTTAGCCTAATCCAATGATAAAAATAGCATGACGTGCGTATCGATTATTTTAGCCACATTACATAGTCATTTGTGCTGACAAGGATGAATCACAGAAAACTCTCAGGTTACTTTCCAGTCGTCAAACTGTAATGTTCATCGTCCAATCGGTTAATCGACAATTATTTTTGATTGACGTTGGGCACGAAGTAAGCGTTTATCGCAGCTTGATTAGCAAAGAGTTGTACCATTTATGTAATATAAAACCGGTAACTAGAACAGTACATTAAAGACGGTTTCGGGCATAATCATCACACCTTTTTACTGTTAACAGGTGTTACATATGACTCATAATTAATACGAGAAATTAATTGCATGCGGTAAACAATTAATTACTGATAGCGAGTAAGTTGTGCAAATAACTACCAGTTACAATTATGCGATAACAATTTAATTCCAGTGCATGTATATTTCATCATGTACATTGATAGACCTCGTTTTTCTGACATATATTTGACACGTAATGCGCTTTAACAAATTATAGTTGAATTTATTACGCACAACTGTAAATGTTTCGTCCGATTCTCAAATGAGCATTATTCAATTTGTAATCCGAAACACGCTTCCAAATTTTAATGCTAACTCGACATTAACAAATGGTAAGTCAAATAAACAGTGTATTATCATTTGTCTCAATAAAAAGCGCGCAATAATTATGTAGAAATGTAGAATGTTGCATGGAAAGTGTGGGTGTATTTTGTGTTGTATAAAAACATGAACATCATGTCAGGCGATTTACTGGTGTTCCGTGCAAAAAACCAACCCGATTGAACGTTATTTCATCACATCTTTAAATAGAAATAAACGCCAAAATGTATTTGATACTTAAGAAAAAATGGCAAATGTTTGTGTTTCTTGAATTTCTTGAGCACTTTTATCGTAAATATTTACCAAAATTTGCTTTAAAACTGGAATATACGGAAAAATCGGGTAATGAGTAGCGACGGGAAAAGTAGTAAGAATGCAGTAATGGATAGAAAGTATGGTTGATACGGATGTATTAAGGAATTGATCCAGACGGGATTATGCGTATCTATGCGGGAAAGGTTTTTTTGTGTTTCAAATGTCGTTATTAATGACTTTGTTGCTGTTAGTTCTTGAAGAGTCATAACGCACCAATTTGGAAATAACGTCAAGGCAGTCAACAAATATAAAAAAATTACTTATGGAGGGTGCAGCTCTTCCATACCCCCCCTAACGGCCCCGGGGCGTCTGAAAAAAATCCTTTGGAAGGCACTAGCACCCAACGCACCCCCCTGGCTATGGGTATGATGATCAGCACACAATCAAAACATCCAACATAGTTAAAATAATAAATATTAATTATAATGATAATGCGAACAAGTTTCCACTGCAGATTTTCATTTTCAAGTAATTGATCGCCTGATAATAAAGGCCAATTTGGTGCAGTATCCCCAGCAACCAGTCTTCGATTCCCATTCTGGGACCAGGGTCCATGTAAATTATTTTGGTGGTGACAATACAATATAGGTGGGGCTTAAAAAGGTACTCTGGTTGACCCACATGGCACAAGACCATGTCAACTTTAAAATATGTCTTCCAGTGAGTCAGAGATTAATGCATAGAATTAAGCTCGTAATATTTAAAATTCTTCCCAATTTTTTAGTCTAAACTGCAGGAGCTCCAGGTCCACACATTGTCATAAGCACGATAATGCATATTCATCATTATACACTGTCATGTAATAGGCCAGTTCAAGCGTGACGTCACACGCACATGCGTGTTTACATTCGGACTAAATTGGTAGGCAAAAGAAAGCCAAAATCAATGGGGAGAAATAGAGCGATCGTTTATATTTGAACGATTATATTAAGATTTTTTTTTTCAACATGCCAACACGTTGTTCTACTTTACTGAAATAAATAAGATTAAAAACAAGCAATAAATACATCAATTCCTAATATACAACATACAAAAATTAACCATAATGGTATTAATTGTCTGGGAAAACTAACACGTTTACATAGTAAATAAACATTTAACTAACTTAAATGCAATATATTTCATTTGATTGTTTGCATCAAGCTTAAAATCGTGTAAGCCTTTGATTGCGGTGTTTAATTGCCCCTTTGTTCTGCATAAACCGATTATCTCGTTTTGATCAGATATTGTCCAGACTTAACTAACAACATGGTGTCCTAAAGTTTAAACCACACTAGGTGGCAGATGACAGTCTGGTCATTGGACACAATTGATTATGCCACCATGTCTTCTCTTTCTGGTAGTATTAAGAAGTCATTTGGTTGAATAATTTACCGCCGACGTACTTAACAATTGCTTAAATTAGATATATCACATATTGTACAAATTAAAAGTCATGTCCAAATATAGATTGTCAGAAATTGTACACTGTAAAGATACTAGCCCGTTTAATTTATAAAAAAAAGTATTTAATAATTATAAAATTTACGTAAAAACATAAACATATTTATATAGCGGGTATCGGTTAATTAAAACTACATATGTCATTCCATATGAAGATTTAATGCTACGGCAATTCACGAACGACATCATAAAAACAAGAAATTACGATTGACAACAACGGGGGTAAATAATGTTTTTAAAAGAATAACAAAAACAATATGTATATAGATATATGTGTGTTAGAATGTTAGATATTTGTCACTCATACTCACTAGTAACGAGTTTTCAATATACATGAATACACAGTTCAATTTGCATCACGCCAGACTTTTTTTGTTGTTGTAGATCAATGTTAATATGCCTCAATAGTGTCATTCTCTGTAAAAAAAAACATCAAATTAAAATTACATGTGAATACCGCCATGCACTTCGCTGCTAATAGGGCTTTGTAGTACGTTTATTTATTTATCTTCAATGCACCGCTTACACTTCCAATCACTTATGTTTTATCACACTAGCGTACTCATGCCTTTGATAATTATCATTTTATAATGAGATGTATTATTATTGTAATTTATTGAAGCTTTTCTGCCCAAAATAATACGGTTGATGCATATTGCTCTTTGTTGTGTGATATCGTCGGTCTTTCAGTCTTCAGACAATCTTTACTTGGATGCTAATGAGGCATTTTTTAAAGATGCAAATACATGTATTAATAAATTCATTTGGCACTAAATAATATATTTTTGAAATATTATTTAGGTGTTGTTTTTTTCGAAGTTTCTTTTTGATTTATTGACTAAACAAGTGTCGTTATCCATATGTTTTGCGTTACTGTAACCCATGCTTTTGCCTACCAGTGCATTGCGCATGTGCAAAAAATCCGGAATCAAAACAATAATAATGAACTGGTCTATACTAAATTATTCAGGTGAGGAAGGAAATAAGAAATATAAGACATGCACACATGCAAACAATTGTTCACAACCTGCGGCTTTCAAGCTAAAAACATGCAGCAGACGTAAACCTCCTGGTGTGATAAATTGATGTTTTTGTGTGATTAATTGATGTTTAATAAATTAAAAATAATCTACAGTACACTTGATTAACAAGACAGAATAAATCTACAGTACTGTTACGACACTACATTGCACTTAAGTATGTGAATAATTTCATCATTGTTCAATTAATGGATTTTGTTTAACCATCAACATGTTTATTTTAGTAAATACATAAAATCTATAAAAACGATTATAAAAGTGGATAACATTCAATCCAAAGGAGGCAGGGGATATATTTTTGAATTAGGGACGATACGGACCATGGATCATACGGCCCAGACTATACGGCCTAAATAAGCGGACCATACGCCCAGATTAGCGGACCATACGACCAAGATTAGCGGACCAAACGGCCCAGATTAGCGGACCATACGGCCCATATTAGTGGACCATACGGCCCAGATTTGCAGACTATACGGCCCAGATTTGCGGACCATACGGAACATGTCAAATATTCAATTCGTGTTTCACTTCCTGATGTTGTATTTATATATTTAATAAAATATTAAAGTTGATGTAATGACATAAATGACAACATAGTTGTTTAAATTTGAACATTTGCGGACCATCGGGACATGTCAGAATTAATATTCATTTCGTGTTCCACTCCTTCAAAAATGTATTAACAATTAATAAAATGTTTAAGTTGATGTAAGGACATTAATGACAAAATATTTGTTTAAATTTGAACATTTGCAGACGATACGGCCCCGATTTGCGGACCATGTCTTCATTAATATTCATTTATGTCCGAATTACTTCAATTATTTATCAATAAATTTAATAAAATATTAAACGTTGCTGTTAGAACATTATTGCCAGCATACTTGTTTGAATGTGAACATTTGCGGATCATACGGCACAGATTTACGGACCATACGGAACATGTCTGCATTATAATATTCATGTCGTGTTTCGCTATTTTCAACATTGTATCAAAACAAATTAAGTAAAAAAAATAATTAAATTTTAAAGTGATTGTAATCACAGTAATTACAAAGTACTTGTTTACATTTGCGGACCATACGGATAATGTCTTAATCAATATTAAGTAATTCATGTTTATTCAGGATTGTGAGAAAATATTAAATATATAAATGAAGTGTCAATAAACGACAATCGATTTACTATTTCGGTTATTGACACACCAGTTATCAATAAGTTATCAATACAATTTTTTTTTATATCAATAAGTGTAATAGTTAACATAAAAAAATATGTGTAATAAATTAATGTTGTCTACAATAATATCGATTGTCGCACTTTACCTTTAATTGCTAATTACAGACGTGTTAACCAATTATAGTATATTCTCAACGGCTGAAATAGATAAAATTAATCAATATCTGTCATAAATAGGGCGTATTCGAGATGCAAACATACGAGTCACTATTGCGAGTGTTACACCCCTATTGACATTTTAAAATATACGTTTGATTGCTAAATTCTAATGAACTGTATTAAATAGGTATACAAACGTGTTTTATAAAGATACATAGACAAAACATGTGTTATTTGCATTTATATGCTAAGAAACACATGTGTATTTTTTGATAGATATTTAAAGTGATATTATGCGCATCTTACAGTATATGCTATGTTTATAGGTGTCTATCGCGACGGTTGTTTATTTTAGGTGTTTTCTCTTCATATACACTAATATTTGTTTATGCAGCATCAACATACATAATGCATTTGAATATCAACCGTACTTTCTGACAACTGACAACAGAAATGATTCGATTGACGATGTGAATCTAAATTTAGTTTTAATGCAGATTCGTTCATACGTCACAAAGACACAATTTTGTTTTATGGATCATTTTAATTTCCTAATTTTACTACACACGAACACTAACTCAGATTCTAAGAAGAATTAAGACAGTTCCGCTCGGCTTAGAGGACTTGGACAGTCATGTAAAATATCGAATGTAATAAATAATTTAATCAACAATTGGTATTAAGATGAGTTGCAGATAAATTGGTCTGTTACCACATTTAAACTATTTTGACCTGTTAATTAATTTCAGCTAAATTCAACAGTAAAAAATGCCCATAATTTCGTGTACTAAAATAATCAACATGGCGTAAAGACATATGGTCTGTACTCTGTATGGTCCGCAAACCTGGGCCGTATGGTCCGCAAATCTGGGCCGTATTGTCCGCAAATCTGGGCAGTATAGTCTGGGCCGTATGGTCCATGGTCCGTATGGTCCGTATACCATATTTTTGACCAAAGTTCGAGTTCCGAAAGGCCGCAAATAGTCAAATCAATTTCATCAACACAGAAAGTGACACAAGAAAGCCTTTTTTTGTCAGTGTCATAACATAGGCAACATGAATGGAAAAAACATTCAAAGACAAGGCTGTCTTCTTCAATTGTGAAACTTTGCCATTGATCTTTTCCCCCACCCACCTCATTTTTAATGAAAAATTTGACCCATTTCATGGCATGCACAATACATTCAAACATAATGCAATCCTAGCTTTGGCTACATTACTCATTAATTTAATCCCTGTGCTGTGTTAATTTACCTAGAAAATTGTCTCCCATACGTTTAGATTTTTAACCTTCAGAGTTCTGTTCTGTTTCTGCAACTTGAAATATTGACTTCCGCCAAAAGTGAAAATCTCCTTTTTGAAGATTCAAAATATCCTTGCTAGGGAGATGTTTCAATATTTTTTTCAAAAATTGTGAGACATTCTTTCTAAAACCTACACAAGAAATACGTCTTATAAATACTAAATTGATTTTTAAAAACCATAGCTAGGCTACCCCTACCCTAAAGATATGTAATCCCCTCCCCTTTCACCGATATATCCCTTGCAACCAAACTGTTTCCTGTAATTGCAAGTGTTATGACTTTTGTGTGGATATTTATGAACTGTGACAACATGTTCGTCCACAGACATGATGAACTTTAACATGAATCTTGGACAAACGTTTGTCAGAGCAGCAAGTACTGGTACTCGCATGAGGATTGTGCAACGATCTCGTTAAAAATCAATCTGATTGTCACATATTTTCATGACCTTAAAATATTCAATATATTGCAAGCCAATGATTTGACTAGAAAAAACATATTTTAACATAAACTTGTCAATGTTAATTAAAGAAAGCATATGGCTATCATATAGCATTAGCTCTTAACTATTGTTTAACAACAATGTAATTCTATATGAACAGACTGGACAAATTTCTGTTTTATTTCTGGTTTGAAGGCCATGAAATTAGTCAATATACATGTATATAGTGTAGTATATTATATAGTAGATTTAATTGCAAATCAATTATTTGAAAAATAAATAAAAGGCAAACTAAATAACTAAAACACAGTAGCTCTAGAAAGAAAAATATTGAATATATGAAGCTGGAAAATGTCTAAAATTGATATTTTATTTTATTGATTAAATTAATGTTTACTTTATTTTGAATTTAACATACTCAAAAAGGTGTTTTATTTGTATTTAAGGTATATGGTGGCCCCGTCAAACTCCCATTGGAGTTCTTTTTAAATGGCTGTTAGACAGGGATCTCCCGTCAAAATCCCGTGGGTGTTTATTGAAAATTGGAGATTCACGGGGGCACCCATCAAAATCAATTACACGGGGTTTTAATGGAAATGGGAATTTTGAAGGGATCCCCGTGAAAACCCCACGGGGGAAGAAAATCTAAAAACATTTTTTTTCTTATTAAAGTACTTATTTCTTACAATTATGACTTAAGCATGTGTATTTGTAAACATTGAAACATAAAACAAAGCATAATATTTAAATAACATTTTTTTGTAAAATATAGGTAAAATTCTCCCGTCTGGAAAAAAACACCCACGGGAAAATTGCAATTCTTAGCGGGGAGCCAAACCCGGTTGGGATCCCGCGTGAGATGGCAACTTTATCATAAAATAACTCTACTTTCCAAAAACATTTTAATTCTTTTTTTTTCAATTATATGTATGTACTCATTGCCCCCTACAAATGTGCAAAAATTCATTACAATTGTTCAATAAATACAAAAAATATGTTTGCAAATAATCTGGATTTGCGAACTTAATCTGTATACTGTAGTTGTAGTTGTAGTAGTAGTAGTAGCGGTAGTGGTAGTGAGACTGGTAGTAGTGGTAGTGGTAATAGGACTGGTAGTAGTGGTAGTAGTAGTAGTAGTAGAAATAGTAGCAGTAGCAGTGCAGTAGCAGCAGCACCAGCAGTAGCAGTAGTAGTAGTTGTAGCTGCAGCAGTAATAGTAGCACTACTAGAGTAGTAGTCAAAATGCCGACTTTGTTGCGTGATTGTTGCGACTATGGGCGTTTGTGTTCACGCTATTTTACACGAACGTGTAAGTGTTCACGTCACATTAAGATGGGTTTTCGGCTGAAATTCCATTCAATCAACAGACATTTTGTCTTCTGGTTCTAAGCACAGGAGGGAAGCCAATGTTTTATTATATTTTATATGCTATAATAGAGACAAGGAGTTCAACTTTGTTTGCCGTAAATCTATACAATCTTTACTGTAAACCATATAACTCGAACAATGTTTAACGAATCAACTACACACCGGTTGTTTTCGAAAGCTAATAACATAATTTATCAAGAAAAATTAACATCAGTACCATTGATCCAGTAATATATTTAACGTTATTTACAATGAAATATGATTTAATTATCGGGAGTGCCTTATAGCAATAGCCACAATTTCAACGCAAGATGTGGTATGATTACATAGATTTGTGTAGGTACAGAATGCTCGTTTTTATTTATTTGTGACACAATTAATTCCATTTTAATTTCCCGCGAATATATACTTGTATATTCATACGACACGCGAACACTTAAAGTGTTCATGTGTCGTATGAATAGATATCGTTGCGGGAAATTAAAGGGATCTTTTCACGTTTTGGTAAATTGACAAAAT
>NC_068365.1:72297301-72324801 GCF_020536995.1 Dreissena polymorpha
ATTTTAATTATTTCCAAGCTGTCTATTGATCTGAATTTAAAAGTGATAATTAAATAATTAGTTCTATGTCGATGATGTTACAACTTTCTGCCAATTTCCGATCGAAATGAAAAGATGATAATTAATTAATTTGTTTGTTTTACTCGCACACTATGCTAACTGACAGCAGCGTATTTTAATCAAATAAAAATGTGAAAAACACGCGCGGTTTAATTTTAATTAACATTTCAAATTTTTAACACATAGGAAGAGTCATTCATCTACACTACTATAAAAATGGAAGTAACCACTTTGTCTCTAAAGTCGCTAACATGGCGTCTTTAACCTTAAAGCGTTGTTGGACGAAAAAGAGTCATAACAAAAAAAAATAATTAAAACACAAAACACTAGAACATTCAAAGAGTCATGGAAACTTGACAACAATTGGCTTCGCTTTGATAATGAATCAAAATCAATGTACTGTGACGCCCTTAGCCTGTACAAACCAATAGCAACATTCAAATTTATGTACACTGCTCACTTCCTGTGCGATGCGCTCAAACCCATTGCCATTTTATCAAAAAATGTACCAGAAGAAAGACTTGTGCTATTCTGAGGTTACCCTCCTTTCGTCAGCCACTATTCAGACTCTTGAGCACCTGTCGGAGACTAGGTCAGGTCTCATGATGAAAAAAATTCTGAAGGTCACACCCCAAACACCAGAGACTGATAAAGATGGCTTGTTCACTTTTGAATATGAAGGTCACACTATCACAGACAGACAAAGAAAAAATGGTTGGCTAAAAGAAATTTTGGGCCAGCGCTAGCCCTGAAGAAGTGCATAAAGAGCTAGGAATATTGAATAATATACAACGACTAAATACCACATGTGCAATATTAATCATTTGGTCAGTGTTTAAACAATCATGGGTGCATTAACTGACCCTTTTTCACCCTGAAATCAGTCGACTGGTAAAAAAAAAAAAAAAAAAAAAAAAAAAAAAAACCTACCTACCCTCCTACATTTTTCTGGCCATGTTCCCTGAACCAAGACTATTTTTTTTTTGGCCTTATATAAAGTATAAAATAAACCACTGACTATATGGGAGCACTGATGGCCCATTGGTTTAAGCTTTTACTCCAAGGGTCAGTGGATCAAGCCCAGTTAAGGAAGACTTCCTTTCTTTTTTTATATTTTTTTTATTGAGGTATTTTGCTCAAATATTAACGTATCAATTTAAAGTATTTAATAACAAACTTCAATACATGCCTAATTTGTGAAAACATCCCTTTGAAATTGCTAGTTTTCCTCTTACATGCCCTTGTATTTTAAGATAGAATACTTTCCTCTCCAGAGGAAAGAGGTGTGGGTTTGAATCCCATCGGGGGCTTCAGAGGATGATTCATTTTGAGACAAATGTTAATAGTTGCTTTAGTGTATCCCAAAATTAACCTAATATTTTATATAACTGTGAAAGATAATTCAAAATAATGTTTGTTTCTATATACATTGTGATCCATGGACATGAACATTAAATTATGCAAGAAACATGTATGATTTAAGGGAAGAATACAACAGCAAACTTAGAATGGACATTCATTTTAGATTGTTAAGTAACTAAAACTATAAATGTTGCAAAGCTTGTGTATGACGTCCTTGCTTCTGGACAGTGGAACAGTTTAGGCATAAATGATTACTCTTTTTCTTTAGAATCAACATTGATGCATTATTACTTAAGCAAAGTGGAACTTTTTAAAAACTTGATGAATTGGGGACTGAATTTTTCATGTTCGTTGCTTGCAATTTACCAGTACTGAACATAATGTTACTGGTGAACAAATGCCTTCTCTCTTTACACTTTACAGGGAGATGGTGTTTTTCATAAATATCCAGGTTTATTTGTATAAATACCGGGTAAGACCTCGTATCATATTTATATACATGTAAGCTATACATTTATGATAATGACATTTTGTGTTTCGCTGTAAATTAACAGAGAAAATATACTACAGCCGCATGTCACCAGAGTTGTTAAAAGGGCATTTAGACAGTATTGTCCCTGACTTTTGCCCATTTTGACATATTCTTATAAACAAGAGGGCCGCGATGGCCCTGTATCGCTCCACTGCTGAAAAAAAGGCTGAATCAAATACCAGTATTCTCGGCATGTGCAAATACTTAAATATATAGGCCCTATTTAAGCACATGTACACTTTTGTGACCCCCAGGGCTGGGTCAAATTTAACCCCAGGAGCATAATTTGAGCAAACTTTGTAGAGGACTACTATACCTCACTACATACAAAATGTGGTAGCCCTAGGTCCTAGAGTTAAGGATAAGAATATGTTAACAGTTTTCACAAAATAAGCAAGATATAAGCGTATATAATGTTCAATTTTGTGACCGCCGGTCAGGGTCAAATTTTACCCAAAGGGCATAATTTGAACAAACTTGGTAGAGGACTATAAGATGTTACTGCAAACCAAATTTGGTAGCTGTAGTCCGAATGGTTTTCGACAAGAAGATTTTTAAAGATTTCACAAAATAGGCGCTTTATAAGCGTTTATTCAATTTTGTGACCCCCGGGGCAGGGTCAAATTTGACCCCAGAGGCATTATTTGAACAAATTTGGTAGAGGTTTTTAAAGTTTTCACAAAATAGGCCCCATATAAGCGTATCTTCAGTTTTGTGACCCCCCGGGCAGGGTCAGATTTGACCCAAGGGGCATAATTTGAACAAACTTGGTAGAAAACTATAAGACGTTACTACATACCAAATTTGGTAGCCCTATGCCTTATGGTTAAGGACAAGAAGATATTTAAAGTTTTCACAAAATAGGCCTTATATTAGCATATAATCGATTTTGTGGCCACCAGGGCAGGGTCAAATTTGGCCCCTGGGGCATAATTTGAACATACTAAGTAAAGGACTATACAATGTCATTACATACCAAATTGTGTAGCCCTAGGCCTAATGGTTATGGACAAGAATTTTCTTTTAAGTTTTCACAAAATAGGCCTTATATAGGCATATGTTCAATTTTGTGACCCCCCGGGGCAGGGTCAAATTTGACCCCAGGGATAAAATTTAAACAAATTTGGTAGAGAACTATAAGATGTCACTACATACCAAATTTGGTAGCCCTTGGCCCAACGGTTATGGACAAGAAGGTTTTAAGGTTTTCACAAACAAATAGCCCTTTATAAGCATATATTCAATTTTGTGACCCCCGGGGCAGTTTCAAATTTGACCCAAGGGGCATTATTTGAACAAACTAAGAAGAGAACTATTACATGTCACTACATACCAAATTTGGTAGCCCTATGCCATACAGTTATAGACAAGAAGTTTTTAAAGTTTTCACAAAATAGGCCTTATATAAGCATATGTTCAATGTTGTGACCCTCGGCGCAGGGTCAAACTTGACTCAAGGGGCATAATTTGAACAAACTTGGTAGAGGACTATAAGATGTCATTACATACCAAATTTGGTAGCCCTAGGTCCAATGGCTATGGACAAGAATATATTTTAAGTTTTCACAAAATAAGCACTTTATAAGCATATATTCAATTTTGTGACCCCCGGGGCAGTTTCAAATTTGACCCAGGGGCATTATTTGAAGAAACTAAGAAGAGAACTATAACATGTCACTTCATACTAAATTTGGTAGCCTTATGCCATACAGTTATGGACAAGAAGTTTTTAAAGTTTTCACAAATTAGGCCTTATATAAGCATATGTTCAATTTTGTGACCCTCAGGGCAGGATCAAACTTGACCCCAGGGGCATAATTTGAACAAACTTGGTAGATGACTATAAGATGTCACTACATACCAAATTTGGTAGCCCTAGGCCCAATGGTTATGGACAAAAGATTTTTAAAGTTTTCACAAAATAAGCACTTTATAAGCATATATTCACTTTTGTGACCCCCGGGACAGGGTCAAACTTTACCCCAGGGGCATAACAAACTTGGTAGAGGACTTTATATGCCACTACATAGCAAATTTGGTAGCCCTAGGCCCAATGGATATGGGCAAGAAATTTTTTAAGTTTTTACATAATAGGCCTTATATAATCATATGTCCAATGTTGTGACCCTTGGGGTAGGGTCAAACTTTACCCCAGCGGCATTATTTGAACAAACTTGGTATAGGACTATACGATGCCACTACATACCAAATTTGGTAGCCCTAGGCCCAATTGTTATGGAAGAGATTTGTAAAGTTTTCACAAAATAGACCCTATATACGCATATACTCAATTTTGTGACCCGGGGCAGTGTCAAATTTGACCACAGGGGCATAATTTGAACAAATTTGGTAGAGGACTATAAGATGTCTCTACATACCAAATTTGATAACCCTAGGCCCAATGGTTATCAACCAGGAGGTTTAGAAAGTTTTCACAAAATAGGCCTTAAATAAGCAATTTTCAATTTTGTGACCCCCGGGGCAGGGTAAAATTTGACCCCAGGGGCATAATTTGAACAAATTTGGTAGAGGACTATCAGATGTCTCTACATAATAAATTGTATAGCCCTAGGCCCAATGGTTATGGACGAGAAGATTTTGAAAGTTTTCACAAAATAGGCCTTAAATAAGCAATTTTCAATTTTGTGACCCACGGGGCAGGGTCAAATATGACCCAGGGGCATAATTTGAACAAATTTGGCCAGTGGAGCTAAAAACTGATTCTTTGTTTAGCGTGCAAAGGGGATGGAGGAACATTTGTTGGTGCCTTTTTAAAAAGTTGCTTCATTGTGTGGAAAATTTAGTTTAAAAATGTATGCACAATGCCTGATATGTGGCAAATTCCAACAATGTCTGTGGTTTTTCATGTAAAAACAAGAGATGTGTTTGTCAGGGCCGCTTTGAAGCCGTATATTTGACCTTTAAGGATGACCTTGACCTTTCAGTACTCAAAATGTGCAGCTCCATGAGATACACATGTATGCCAAATATCAAGTTGCTATCTTCAATATTGCAAAAGTTATAGGAAATGTTTAAGTTTTCGGACAGACAGCACATATAAGTTGGTTTTACAAATTCACTGAGTGTAAACATTGGGCACTTATATAGCTCAAAGTGACCGGGAAACAAATTCTTGTGTTCTGATTTACATACATGTATTTACACTTGCAAAATTCAAAATTAAGAATGGTAATTGTTCTTTTATTGCCAACAACTGCATAAATCTTAACATTGTAAACTGGTTGTTTTGTCTTTATTACTACTTTTGTACATTCTTTTGTATTGCCCTCTTTATATTAACTTTCAACAGATCTATTATATTCAGTAATTGTAGATATCATATGTTTTGTGATGTAAATGTGTAGGGTTCTTGTTACTTGTCACACCATTTCCATTTCATAATGCCTTAACACTGATATAGGATATTAGTGATTTTTGATTATTGTATTTATGTAAACTTATTCTATATGCTGATGAAAGTGTCATCCTTTATTTTCACAAAGATCCTAGTATCATCAGTAGTGTTTTTTGTAAAGAACTTGCAAATTGTATTAAATGGTTAGTGGATAACAAACTGTCTTTACACCTTGGAAAAAATGAATGTATAGTGTTTGGTTCCAAAAGGAAATCTAAACTTCATAATTTTAATGTAAAATGTAATGATCACACTATTGTTTCTCAATCATCTGTTGAACACCTTGGTTCAATATTGGACACTGATCTTTCTGCTACCGGTAATTAAAAAAGGTGAACTCAAGAATAAGATTCTTCAGGGGCGTAGCTAGCACTTTTTGAGCTTTAGGCCCGAATATGTTACATAAAAACGGGGTGTGTGTGCGGGGGTCCTCCCCCAGAAATTGTTTAAATCCAATAACGCCTGTGGTGAGATTTAAAGCATATCTAGACAAATAATAAGGTAAGAAATATAAGACTTTGGCCTGTATTTCTTTGATATTTTACTTTTTTATCTCAATGTCAGAGAACTAAATTTTACTGTATTATCTTTATACCAGAGAACTAAATTTTAAAACAAAATGGAACAGAGAAACATTTAAAATTGTAACACTCGCTTATTCACAAGTCAAACCATGGGAATTCTTTCCAATAATACTGTCTGCATGTCTAGATATAGAAAGAAGTAGAGTTGATAATTGGAAGATATGTCCTTTGAACAAGACCAGAATCCATTGCCTGAGGATCATGTCAATATGAAATGCAGATTTCTTACACCTCACCACCTTCAGGGTCAACATTTTAATGCATTTTTGAAGTTGAAGCAATTTTATTTTTTTCATGTTTCAAAAAAAAATTGTAGGCCCGGGCCGGCTGTGCCTAAAAGCAGCTACACCCCTGTTCTTGTACAGACAAAACCACTGTTCAAATATGGAATTAAGAAAATTGTTATGTAACTCATTGCTTCAATGCCATTTTGACTATGCTAGCTCTTCATAGTACAATGGTATTAGTAAACAGTTAAAAAATAGATTAAAAGTTGTACAGAATAAAGTTGTTAAATTTATTCATGGATATGACTCTAGAACATCTTTGAAAGTTAAATATTTTAGTAATATTGGTTGTTTAAATGTTCAAAACAGAGTTAAGCAAATAACACTCATTCATGTTTATAAAATTGTTAACAAGAAATGTCCTTCTTACATGACCTTTTTTGTATAATAATTTTAGTTTAGTGTCTGATATACATAGTGATAACAGTAGACATAGTAAAGATAACTTTTATTTACCTCAATGTCCTCAAGTGAATGGTTTTACCAGCACTACTTTTAATTATAAACGATCAAAGACTGGAACTGTTTACCTGCTGATGTAAAAATTCTTATAAAAGAATAAATATGAATTTGAAAACAGAGTGAAAACTTCTCTCACAGACAATATGATTGAAATTGAAAGAAGATGCTGATTTTATTTGTTACTAGTAGTCTTATTGTTTAAATTATTGTTTTATGTCATTGGTTTGTTATATTATATATATAATATATATATATTGGTTTGTTATAATATATATATATATATATTACTGTTGTTCAAATAAGTCATCAATAAAGTATTTGTATGTACATTTAAATGTGATGACAAGATAGTAGTATACATTGTGTAACTAATGCTCTCTAATAATATATGCTACATGTAATTACTATTTGATCTCAAGACTATAGTCTCAAGTTTAAATTAATGATATTTTTATACTTATTAATGCCACAATTTTTGTACATTTTCCACCCATCTATAGGGCCCCATTCGAAATAAGTTGCAAACCTTTCATGGGACATCCTGTGGTATATATATAATGTCTTGATTTAAACATCTTGTAACTACTTGTTATTTCAGATCTCTGCCAAATACACTGACTATTTACTTGTAACTGAATTTAAATGATTATAATGTGAACTGTGATATATCAATGCATTGTGATCCAAATCCTGTGATAATTGTTTTCCAATTGTTAAATGTTGTACATTGACTTTACTTGTATGACATATATATACATATGCATGAATAAATCAATATTTAGGAAAGTGTGACTGACACTGTTTCCAGACATATTACAGTTAAATTACTTCATGTCAGTAATGGCAGTCATGGATGGAAAATATCTTTTTACAATTGTTGCCTGCACTGTCGACCATATTTAGTGTTTTTGTTTCCCATCTAAAGAGTACCGACCCAAAACCATGGGCATGCCTGTGATATGTATCTTAAAGTTTCTTAAAAGATAAATAATATAAATTTTAACAACACCACAGCTCAGTTTTAACATTTCCAATACAGTATGTCTTATTTTGAGAGGCCATTCTGAATTGAGTTCATTTCCAAGGGCAAAGTTATGCCTTAATATATTAATATTACAAAACTGAACATTGTTACACTGTCCTTAATTTTAAAGGCACTGGATTGTTTAAAGCTTTGAAAAGCTAGTTGCCTGGCCGGGATTATAACAACATCTGGAATTAAAATGCCTAGGATAAAGTATAAACAATATCTGCCAGAAGTACTGTATGGTTGCCATCATCAAATGTACAGAAAAAATCGTTTTTCAAATTCAATCAAGCCCCACTTATTCCATTTCATAAAATATACAGTTTGTGACTGCCTGGCTGGTCACTATAATGCCATTGGGACCAACGTGGAGTTTACTATTTCTTATATTACATCGAAGAGTTTTCTCTGTACCACTGTACAGTGTTGTAAGATTGTTGATGGTATAGAACATAGACATATTGATTAAATCTCAAAGTTTGTCGCCTGCAGCCGAACATCAGCAATGTTGCAATGAATATAATTTAAGAAATACTGATTCTTTTAAGTTTGAATAATGTTGATGTTTTCACTTCAATAAACAACTAATTGGCTTTCTTAGCATTTTATTAAAATTTGAATATTTTGCATGCAAAATATCTAATTTTAAACAATAACATTAATAAATATTCTATTATATTACTCCTTAAATATATTCGTCCTTATATATCTATATTATCGGTTGATTCAGTGCAAATTTAATGGTGTGTAACCCGAACTATATTTTCGGTGTAATATCTTCCGCCTAGAGGCGTTAGACATATCCTTCCACCAAATACACCCGAGAGACGATCGCCGATATGGCGGAATTGTCCGAGGAGTCCCGATTGCTGTTGCTGCTGTAACTACTGCTAATAGATGCCGCCATTTTTTACTTTTAGCTTAAACAAGTTACTATAACACCGTGCTTGCAGTTGAACAAATTACTCCCTCACCGGTCGACATGCGACACTTGCGCGATATTTGCTCGATATATCGCGCGAGTGTCATATCGTGCGTCACGCGTCGTATGGTGCGTCGAGAGAATTCGCGTGTCGACCTAGGGATTTTTAGGTCGACAGGCGACATTTTCGCGACATTTGCTTTGGCAAGAATGGTAAGAATTTATTGAATGTTCGCATTTGTTAAAAATGCGTTAAGTGAACAAACTAGAAATCGATAATTCGTGTGTTGATTTTGAGTAGATCGTTCATATCATGCATACACACAATGTTTGGTTCTGTAACAAATAGGAGTAAACACGTCCGTATCGGCGAAGAGCTTATAACTATTTTTTCGTTATGCAATCTTGTATCGGTGAAGTGCTCAGAATAACTTAGTCGTTATACATTTCATTTAAGTGTGTATATCCGATCTTAGTTATTTTCCGAAAAACAGATGAAACATGGATGAATAAATCATCAAAATAAAACATACGAAAACATTATCGTAATTCGAGTAGCATACCATTACAATTAAAAAAAAATGTTTGCTTTACGCTTGAATGGCGTACACAGGCGAAAACACAAGTTCCGGATCTGCAACTCCTACGAGTAAACTTGTCGGTATCGGCAGAGGGCTACGAATAACTTGGTCGCGAAGAACGTCATTGAAGTCAACATCTTTTGATTAATGGTCCATTAACAGTTTGTCATAATAGTTATTTAATTTTCCTCGTTTATATCGATTGGTTGGTCTAAGATTGGCGAAATGAAAAGTCGACATTAAAATCGGATAAGAACACTTTACACACAAACGACCAATGACTGTGAATTAATGCGAGTTTGTATGACGATATGTAGTTCAACAACACAAACCAATATATCGCATTTTATCATTTTTCAGATAGTGCTTGTATTATCGTTTGCAGTGACAAAATATCACGTGCTGGTGTAAACTTAAAAGTTTTATAAATGCGCTATTTGATTTTGTAATCTCGACTTGAATGCCTATCTGTATGTTTAAGATGTTGCCTTTTGTATACATACACTTACGTGTTTTGAAAATAACTGTGCGCACAGTGTAAGGTTTGGACTCCTTAAACTAAGTTTAAAGACGTTATGCTTTAGATTGACCGTTTTACCCCAGTTGCATTCATTTTTGTGTGTTTGTTGTGCTTTTTTTTCGTATTATCTGGTAAAGCGAGTTTATACGAGCTAATACTTTTGCAATACAGATGACACGCTGTAGAATAAAATAAATGAATTAAATTTCAGAATAAGGAGTAACATGTATTGAACGAATGTACAGTTTTATTCATTTTAAAATATTTGTAAAACTACTTCATGTAAGCAAGACATATTCATTGTCTGTAGAAGTTCATTCATACGACACATAGACATCAATTTTGCACCAAATGCGAATGATCGTTTTGGTATCGGCGAAATTTTGTTCTTCATAATTGCCAATTAAGTAAACAATATTTGATTAATGGTACCATATTCTCGTATGCATTATCAGTCTATCTGTTGTTTTGTTTTGTAACACTGTTTGGGAATTGGTACCTTGCAATACATAAGGATCATATGATGTAAGAAGGTATTTATCCTGATGATGTTGCACCTGGTTTACAGTTAAATGAATACAAGTTTAAAACAATTACAGATCTTTTAAATGATAATTATGACAATTCCATTGAATAAAATTAGGACAACTGTTGTGTCGTTTATTTTTTAATGACTTTTATTGTGATAATTATTATTGTGTAACGTTGATAACGTTGCAAAATTGTCTTGTGACAGTTGAAGTAATGATGATAACTATAAGATGAATATGATGATGATGAGGAGAAGAATATAATGGGGAACAGTTGATTTTTACCTTTAATCTGTTAATTTCCATCTAAATTGTCGTCTTACTATCTACCTAAGTAACCAATACACTCAAATGCATGATCGTAAACCAAAGCGTTGTCAAGAAATTGTGTGAACATGTATTTCAAGCCTAAATATCTTGATATTTGACCAGTTGGCATCACGCATGACAATCATAAAACTCTCTATAGGCGTCATTCTGTTCTACTATTTATCCCGCATGCCAATTTAGATGATCGTAGTTCTAATCATTCTCTAGATATCATAAGGAATTCAATATCTTGATACAAGCTCATAAGACCTATACATTATTTCCGGTGCCCTCAAAATCCGTATGTTTCCCATACTATCCGCCCCATATAACTATAATACAAGTTTGAATAATTGTTAATTAACCAATATACAGTGTGCATTATCTTAGGTCAAAGCGTTCTCGAGATATTGCGCTTAAAAATAACAGTGACAAACACTTGCTATCTGGACGTTTCTTGGATCGCTACTGGACAGTATTTATTCATTTCAACCTAGGGTGCTTATGACATTTAAGCATGGGTCATAAAACCATGTTATAAACGAAATATTTTACCTCTGGTCGTTGTTGTCTTTTACATTTTAAGAGTAGACGATTTGTTACAATTATAGTGTTCATAAAACGTTCACAGGGTACTTTGAAAAGTTAGTTTACAACGAGGTACATTATACGTACCAAAGTTTTAGGTTTCATAAAAACAAATTCGAAAGTTCGTTTTATATGTAAGTCTTTAAGAATCAAGAAATCGCATAACCCGTTTGCCATGATATGGCGGACAAATTTAGAATTATTATATCCTAAAAACGTTTAATCTTCTGACTGTTAATGAAAATAAAGACGGCACTCAAATCATTTCTTTTTGTTACTTTTTTATAATGTCATTGTCTAGAGAAGTAAGGACAAAATCAACACAAAATTACAGGTATGCAAAAATGAAAATAACGCATAGTTGTGTTAGATAAATGATATGTTTTATAGAAACAGAAGTATCAATCTAAGGACTACTGTATAATGCTACACACCAAATATTAAACATTTGAGCCGTTCGATTTCCGAGGAGATGATTTTGTAAAATTTCTTTTTTTAACTCTATAAAACACTATATATTCAGCGGTTTAAAACGATTTGAAATACTTTGGAAGAAGACCACAGAATTATCATTCCTGTCCCTTTCTTATGTAGTTTAGGAAGACGCTTGAAAATGCGATCCCAATAACTTAATCGGTGCATATCGCAGGCGAGGTAAGAAAAATATCGTTTGATATTTAAATCAATTTGCAAACATAATCCCTACGTTGTTGAAAAATGAAAATAATATTGAAATGAAAAAACAAAATATAAATATAATTTTATTAGAGTTCCAGGTTAAATAATACTTATACCAAAAGAGAAAGTAAAGAATATGTGTAATATTACTTTTTAATATCGTTTAATAAAAAAGCAAATTTCAACGCCAAACAACTTACACACGGCAATCATAAAACCGGTACTTCGATACCAATTAATACGTTAAACTTATACAATGGCCTTTGACCCACTTGTTTGTAGGATGTGTATAAAGAATGTTTATAGCTCTGTGACGAATACATTTATGTATATTCAAACCACTATATTTACAAACAATACATGTTGTTTGTTTAAAAATAAAATTATTAAATCAGGAATTTAGCAGAGTATAACGCTCGTCGTGTTTGCCATTCTGATCAGAAAAAAATCAATTGATGGGCACGTCCACAATTAAGTATTAACTATCAGGTTAATCACATCGTAAACACTATACACTCGATTATCTTAGTTTAAATAAACAATCGATACTGATAAGTTGATATTGAATTTACATATTTTCTGATTTACCTTTTAAAAACGGTGCTATTATGTTTGATCTCCTTTTGGAATCCATAAGAAAAATTAGAAGCGCAAATTATAAATATGTAAATAGGCCCTTCAAAAAATGTTTGATTTCACCACACATAACGCCATAATAATATATTCAAAAGCTGCATGACATTACGTGCCACTTGGCGCACGCAAAATGGGTTTCCGATGATTCCTTCAATCGGGGTAGTGGTGGTGAGGCTCGGCTGATCTCTGATTCCTTGAATCCAGTAAGGGTGGAGGTGAGGGTTTCCAACACTCGCATTGGCGCATCGCCGTGTTCCAGTACGTGAAGGTGGAAGTTCCGGATGTTACACTTGACGCATTGCAGACAAAATTAAGAATATGAAAAAAAAAACAACAAGTACGGTCACTTAAGACAGTCATCTTAACAAGTTAGTCTTACATTTGATAATTATTCATACAATCAGTGACACATGAACACAAGAAATAGTAACAAGTGAATAAAAAGAACATAGTGCTCTAAAACAAGTTATAACCAATAAGAGGTCGGAAAATGGTTTAAACACCAAACACACGTTTCGTTATGGAACCTGCGACTTTAAAAAGCATGAATGTTTCGTTTTGATAATGTAACGTTCGAATAGTTTAAGGAAAAGTTAATGTAAAATGTTTAAATTATTTTTCAATAAGGAACTAGTAGATATGGGTTTATTGAGAGTGCTTGACAGCAAACGCAAAAATATATATTCAAACTTGAATCTTACACTGACTATTATCTTAAACATTTCATTGAAAGTTTACATAACAAAATGAGAAAATCGTATCAAAATTGAGTTTTGTAACAAAGGTCTTGATTAAATTGACCTTCCTAAAATAGTCAATGATAAAAATGTGCTTCGTTTGATACCCCATTATTTCCGCAATACTGAATCACGACTTACTTGTTACAAATATAGTAAACCTGTTAGAAGTATCGTGTTTAATTATAATGCTATTTCCACAGATATTAATGTAATAGGAAATTGACCTACATCATGTGACTGTTCTAGTTCAAAATATGTATATAGTCCAGTTGGTCATGTTATTAATGGCAATCTTAATTTCATTCAAAATAAAAACCTAAGAAATTAACTGCGCAGAGGCCCTAAGTATAGACTGCCTATTCCTGTTGATTTTGACATCTGCATTAAGAAAATTGAAACATATTTGCACGAATATTGTACAAAATGGTGCAGGAAGGAAAATGCAGACATTACTGCACTCAATGAATGAAAGTGCGGAAATTTTATCAACATTTTATTACACTTTTCACATATATTCTGTTAAATATTGTTAATCTTTACAGAAATGTCCTGTACAACGACAATCGGTTAAAATTGATATTTTGGTGGTATTCCTTCAGAATAGTGCAAAAGGAACAATGTGATCGGTAACACGATTTTTCGGACCCCATATACTTCATATATAATCGATAGTGACTACGTATTATTAGTAATGTACATTGTTTATTCAGGCTTAGCAAATTAAACAATTTACAGTAAAGCTTCGATAACTCGAGGTAGCACGGGACTGACCTCGATGCTCGAGTAATCGCAAGTTTCGAGTTATCCATGGTATTATGTGTTTTCACTGTTTCGATTGATTATGCTTAACTACTGACCGCAAACGCTTTATTTACACGTAAGACGGTGCTTGGAAAAGAAATGGCTTTGTAAAAATCGCTTAAGGTAACAGTATACTAAACTAAACAATAATAATGCTCGTTCATTCATTTAATTAAATCAACATACACACATAACACATATATAATAAAAAATTATTAAAACAATATTCAATGAACATGTAGCATATTTAAAATAACACACGTACGTACGTTTTCCCAGTGAACGATGAGGGCGGCCATTACTTGCGTTACCCTATATAGGAAACAGATACTTTCCTGATCTAGCTATCCCCCAACAAGTGGGTCCTACACGAGATTGCTCAGGAGATTGACAATGTGTAAGACTATTTTGTTTCTGTGCTGCCATGATGCAGCGCAAATGACAAAAAGGAATTGAGTTAAGAGATTCCGATGTATTATCTGCTACGCTCTCTTTTATACCATACATTTTATCATAATTATCGATTGCGGGTAATAATTTAATTATCATTAAAACTGTCAAACTTTTATATGCATCTCAAAGGATGACAATTTGTAGTGTTTCTCAAACTGCGACTAACTTCACATCTAATCAAGCGTTTTTTGTCTGCTTGATTGCGCTGTTTTCACAACTCGAATATTTTTAGCACCGACCAGATGAGAAAGTGTCTTCAAATAATTGCCAGTAAATTAGGTGTGGAATGCATTTTAGGGATCAGCACACATCCTCGAGTTATCGCAAATCGCATGTTTGAGTTATTGTGGTTATTTTTATATAAAAATTAAAGGAAAATGTTAGAGACTTCTTTTAATGCTCGGGTTATCGCCGAGTTTTCGAGAAATCGCCAGCTCGAGTTATTGCAATTATACTGTAACGTGAATTCGTTCGACCTATAACGAGACTTGTCTTTTAGCTCTTTTAAAATTTAATAGCGTCTACATAGAAAACAAAAAACGCTGTGAAAGGCGAAGTTAACGACGTGGCTAAATTAACTGTAGACTCTTCATCCAATCAAAATGCTGAACGTGGTGAATGTGTATTTTGAAGTTTTTTAGGTCTCTCAGCGCCTGAGATTGCTCTCGAAGTGTGGCTCAGCACTCCTACCTTTGAACTATTTGACTCACGAAAGTTGAGACGAATTATAGATTCTGTTCCAGCCAATTGATTTTCACTGAAAGATATTTTCAACTTTGGTGTGGTCTTGTGTTGTGAGAGTTAGCCAGAGTACCATGACGAAATCCCACCTTTGCAGAATGTTGATCCTAACCTAGCTCACATGCTTTCGGCAACGGGATTGAACCCGGGTCGCCGAGGTTGTCCAACCAAAGCTACCGGAGTTCAACCCGTCGCGCTGCGAGGAGACTGCTCTTATTTGAAACCGAAAATGTAAATTGTAAGTGTTTCTAACATTTAGTCGTATTTCGATCTGTTCAAACCAGATTTAAATACTTTGGCTTACATGTCTTGTATTGTTTGATGAAGTGTCATGAATGCCCCAACATCATGGTCATAATTCAAGGTAAAAGGTAGAACAATGAAGGTAACTTTAACAATTGAAGTTTAAAAGTGCATTATGGATATATGGGATTTGACACTGTCCAATCTTTACACGAGTAAAAAGTTATTGACTGGCGTATCCTTATTGCATTTTCACTATTGTTTAATTGATATGCTTTGCATCCATAATATTAAAATTCATTATGAGTTCTGAATATTTAAAACGTTTTGTGGATGGGCTGAATATATTCTTCTCGCTGGTTGGTGTATGTGCCTGCGCGCTTCCGTCCGTCCGTCAGTCCGTCTGTTCAAGCTAACCAAGATTAAAACTATCACACTTCGTGGGCATTTGAAAACAATTTTCCACAAATATTCAGCGGGTGGAGATTTTGCACGGCTGTTCGTCCAAATCTCAAAGAACAAGGTAACACATAGAGGCCAAAAGACACAGCTTTCCGGACATTTTCGACTTCATTTATCAGGCGATACTTGTGTATATTATTACAAGGTCGCACGTGCACGTCAAATTTAGATATTGACACATTTCAGCTATCTTTTTTTAGTTAAGTATAATATGATTTTAGAAACTGGGTGTTATTTTAATGGGGAATGTATTAATTACACACGCAATTTTGTATTTCAACAGAGGTAAACGATCAAATCCCTGTTACAAAAACACACCAAAACTTACTATTTTAATAATTCTTAAAATAAATTGAAGAAGTATGCATGACCTTTACTTTCCCCAGGCGTCAAATGCAAAGCGGCTGTCACTACAATTGAATTAAAACATGTAAACTTAATTAGCTCAGTAATATAATACTTCGATAGTTACTAATATATCATCATTAATCTTGGTATAAATAAATAAATAAATAAATATATATATATATATATATATATATATATATATATATATATATATATATATATATATATATACATATATATGAGCTCTGTGAAAAATGGGTGTAATGCATGTGCGGACTACAAAGGCTAATCTGTGACGACACTTTACGCACATGCATTAAACGCCCTTTTCACAGAGCACGGCCAATATATGCTATGCAGAGTGAGGATTATGCTTAACGTCAGCGATTGGACGTCTAGTGAATGTTTTGAAAAACATATGCGGCAACAGGACATTGAATTTTATAACAAAATAATACATATCTTAAGAAAAAACAACATGACGGTAATGATAAATCTTAAATTACTAATTTTCATCGGTATTCGACTCTATACGTGCTTGCCAAACTGTTCATGGCTTTTTAAAAATGAAATATATGATTTTCTTGAACAGTAAGAGCATTCTTGTGGAATCTATGGATATCGAAAATATCATAGGTAAAATGTTACTATGATAACAAAGAGACAAACACGACACACCAAAAACTTGAATAAAATTGACGGACATAAGAGCCCTGAATCACTCACTTGTTTTTTATACGTTGTTTACACAGTGTGACCCCTTGGACAAGGTCAGTTTTAACCACAGAAGCATCAGTTGAACAATCTAAATTTGTACAGCACTATTATTTGGCATTTCATACTATGAATCGAAGCTCTTGAACTTTAATTTAGGGGAAACCTTTTAAGTTAGTATGCTATATGAATATATTTGAAAAAAAATACTTCTATGGGCATATTTTGAACAAACTTTGAAAAGTACCACACAAAATGTTACAAACCAAATATTTCACCTCTGGGCATTGTTGTTTCAGAGAAAATATTTTGCTTAAGTTGTTGAATTGATAAAGCGTATAAAAAAGCGTTTCAACGTTGTTCAAACTTCAGTTAACTTCCATCCCATTCAAAGATCATTTTAAGATGAATGAGGTTGAGTCTAGAGCCAGCTATGGTATTTATGTTGTTGCGGCCTTTAACACATGACTGTATACAAGAGCACTCCGTGACCGCACGCTCCTTGTGTTTGTGTCTGGTCTCATTTCCCTCCTGCATAGCTATATCATCTAAAATATAACACCATTGTTCCTTTGAAATTGATGTTTGCCCAGTAATTATATTCAGGTAGGTTCATAAAAACTTCAATAAGTTTCAGTCAAAGAAAATTGTGCAAAATAACAAATTGTGTATGAACTTGAGAGTACAGACATGAAATTATTATTCAGTTCATATGATATTTTGTTGCTGATCGAAACATGGTCAAATGATACTTTTAATTATAATAATGAGGAGTTTACATGCTATACATCACACAGAAAAAATAAACTAACACGTTATAAAACAAGATGTGGTGGAATTATTATGTAAGTTCATTATAAACTGAAAAAAATATGTAACATTTATTAAAAGTACAAGTGATTTTATAATGTGGATTAAACTAGATGATAAATTGTTAAATTTATATAATGATTTATTAATGTGTTTAGTTTACAATGCACCACAATGCAGTGAAAGACAGTTCCTTTCAGAAAATAATGCTTTTGAATTGATTACAGATGACATTCTTTATTTAAAAAATATGTATGAGTATGACACTTATGAATTCCTTATATGTGGAGATTTCAATGCCAGAGTTGGGTAAATAACAGATTTTGTTTTTACATGACACTGTGCATGTCTGTGTAGAAAATGTGTTACCTACTGATGATGTACTTGATGTAAACTTACCATGATGTAACCTTGATAAAACTGGAAATGCATATGAAAAGTTATATTTGGATTTTTGTAAAATGTCAGGTTTAAAAATAGTGAATGATAGATTAGGATTAGATAGATATAAAGGAAAACACACATTTGTAAGTTCAAAAGGCTGTAGCACTATTGATCTTGCTCTCTGTTTAAGTAATATGTTACCTCTGATTCATAATTTTTAAGTTTTAGATCCTAACATTTTATCAGATCACTGTGTAATAAAATTCAGTAATCAATGTAATTGAGATAGAGTCATTTCCTAATAGTAATAGCCATATGGAAAATGGTACCAGAACAAAATGTCAAACATTTATAAATGGGATAATGAAAAAAAAGGATTATATAAATGCATTTAAATGTGAACATGTAATAAATACATTTGAAACTATTAGAGGCTGTATAGATCAAACCCACAATAGTGAGTCATTAGATAGTTATTTAACTGAGGAAGAACTAATTAAAGTATTGTCTTTGTTAGAGGAATTGTGTGATAGGTGGAAATTATTTGCTACACAAATGAAACAAAAGTTGTGGTTTTCAAAAAAGCCGGCAACTTAGGAGGGATATTAAATTTTTGTACAAAGACCAAGCGTTAGAAACTGTTAAATCATTTACATACTTAGAAAATGTATTTACTCCAGGATGATATTTTGAAAATATTTTTGAAAAATGTGCAGGTCAAGTCTCAAAGGCTCTTTTTAAGCTTAACTCATTCTTAATAAATTATCCAACAATTTCAATACATACCAAATAAGAGTTGTTTGATCAGCTTGTTTTACAAATTGTTAATTATGGGTCAGAAATCTGGGGCTTAACTGAGTCAATGACAATTGAACGCGTTCACTTACATTTTTGCAAATAAATACTTAGCGTTAAATTTCAAACACAGAATAATTTTGTGTATGGGGAACTGGGTAGAAGATCCTTGATAACTATTAGAGCCATTAATGTAATACGGTATTGGTCGAACATTATTCATTTATAAGATCATATAGTATGTAATGTGTATTTATAGCCACATGTGTGAGAATTTAATAAATAACTCAAAACAACATTGGGAAAAATCTGTTTCTTTCAATTTGCATTGCTTAACCAAGCTGAAGGTGATGAAAGTGTGTTTAATCCTTTGTACAGTCTAGATGAAATTATACATTTATCCAAAATTGAATGTCAGAACTTAATGATAATTCAAGAGCAATAAGTTACAGGCAGTTTTGTAAATTGCAACCTTACTGTAAAATGTTAGTATCAATAAATTTAGATCTGATTTTTGTAGATTAAAGATTTTATCTCATAGATTTGACCTCAATTCAGGCAGATGAAATAATCATGAAGCCCTACCTGTCAAGATAGAACATGTCAATTGTCTTGAGGATGAATATCATTTTCTTGCTAGAATGTTTCTTATATGACGATATTCGGAGATTGTTTATAAATAAATATTACTGAAATACACCGAACATGATACAAATTATTGATTAATGCAATCGGATATAATCGTCGCTGTCGTTCTCAAACCTCGTAGCTACAAAATGCCAAGTTTTCAGGAGAGAGAAAAAACCGTCTCATTTGTTTATAACGATGTTTAAGAAATTGAAATTCTGTAAAAATACCAAACAAATGAAGCTGCAAAATACGGTATAGGCCGTAGACGCGTAAGTCATACTGATAAGTCATACTGATGTTCAGAAATGGTAGCTACGATATTTTGTCACTACAGTTGTGTCATTTGTATAAGCACGGAGCGTCCGTGGTATGAGGTACGACAATTCGTCCTGATAGGAAACCTCGGAGCTGTAAATATAAAAACGTTTTTTGTCAAAATTGTCCAAACGAAATGACGTACCTAGAGGTGAAATGACGTCGCTACGACTTTTCGCCGGAAAAAATGCCAACAATCAAGCTACAACATTTCGTCACGCGCATTTTTCAAGGGCTCTGATTGGCGTAGAGCTACGAGATATAGCACAAAACAAGCGCCAGACTTCATGTATTCGGAAAAGACGAAAAAACATTTTTGAAAATTTTGGAGCTACGAGATTTCAGAACGACAGCGACGTATTACAAGTACCAACAGAAACTTAGCTAGGTATGTACATACAGCATTTAGTCAGACGAACCTGTATAAATTTTATTATGATTAATTGTATATAATTTATTACTTAAAATTGACTTCCCGCTCTCTTGTAGATAAGTCTATGTTGTTTTTGACGTAATCGTCATAGCATTAAATGTTAAATATATTCTTAATGTTGTTATCTCAAAAACAGTTGTCCTAGACCTGTTCATGTATTGATACTTCATTTAACAACTTATGAAATTCAATAGTGATCACATGTCATGCCTTTATATATGTTACTATGTTTTGATCATGTATATCTATTTTATATATTGAATAAACTATAAACCATATCAATAATTTTAACCATTTTTATTTATTAACAGAAACATATTATTGTTTTCATGCTATTTAACAAAACAATTATATACTGACGTCAATTACACAAGCACTTGTATAGGAGTAAGAACTGACGTTAGTGTTTCAGTGGAAATGTGACATAATCAATTACGATATGTGTCATCGCTGTTTTGTATTCATTAGAAGTATGTTATGTGATGCGCACTTTCAAACTGAATATATAAGTAAATGTCAACACCACATATATACATTCTTCATCCAAATGTTAATATCTAAATACATGTATTATCCCTACGAGATATTAAACCGACTTTATTAATGCTTAAAAGATTGGTTCCAAATCAATAATCTCATAAATCTGAAAAACCTATTTCATTTCCATTTAATAAGCCTGTCTAGCAGCGTGTGCTGAGGAGATACTAGTTGACGCTTCTTTTGAATGGCCCTTCCCGCACGTATTTCCATTTTCTTTAAGTTCTAGTTATTAATCATTGGAACATTAAGTGTTGACGAAAAGTAATTAACGTTCGATTGATCATTGTCGGCTCGGGTACTACTTAAATGTACCACCCCGGGTACTCGTAAGTATACTTAAATGTACTCAGGGCTCGGTAAATTTACTAAAACGTACCCCGAAAATTTTAACGCCAAATCGGTAGTTGTCGGCTTTACAAAAATAATTATGGTCATATTTATGCCAATACTTTGTACAATTACCTCTATATTATCGAAACTCATAGTACAAAAGGATGTTGAGACAGTTTTTTTTCGAAGTGAATTCTGTTTCGTATTGCATAACGCGTTTTACGACATGAGAAATTAGGTGGGAATAAAACTCGAGTACAGTCTAAATTTGCCGGGTATGTGTTGGCATATTTTCCGTATCCGGGGTACATTTAAGTACAATAACCACAAAACAAAATGCATGAGATCACAAAAGTAGCAGGCATTTGCATTGCATTTTCAGACAAAATTACTTATGGCGAGTAAATTGTGAAAAAAACCTTAAACAATTTTACGCGGTTGCAAATTTATTGCAATACATGGATATTTCACAATGTCCATTTATAAAACTTATTTACACCGTTTTTCTACAGCAACGTGATAATATTTGCTGCTTCAAGGCTCTTTGTTCACATGTACATGGTTTTCCATTCAATATACATGTACGCCATGTAAAACCCGTGTTTTAAAAAGAGCGCGAAAATTTGCTGTTGTCTGTTTCCACATATGAAAAGCGTGCTTGTTTCAATAGACCATGCGCTGTAACTAAATAAAGACGCGACGCGCAAACAAAACATGTACTTTTTTATAAGGACTATTTTTAATCGGAATTCATACATAAAATGGACAAGTATTTACCCATTGAAACTTAAGAAAAACGTACGTCAAATTACGATTGACACATTGTAGTAGATTTATTTTTACCAGGCAACGTTTTTTCAAAAGTACTTTGGTACACAAAAATTGTTCAGGCGGGGGGGGGGGGGGGTAGAGGGGCGCGCGTAGAGGAACTACCCGATACTGTCTCTCTCTCTCTATATATATATATGGTTTGCTTGTTAATTTAATACAATACTCATTGATACCAATACATTTTCGATAACAATTATATTGTACATTCGTTGTTAGTCAAACACACAAAGGGACAGGTACACTCATATCTAACACATAATCCTATGATGTGGGTTGTCATCTTCACGCCGAAATTGGCTATTACCTTTATTGCCAACCTAAACAATTTACTTTTATCTACTGAATATCGTCTGAACTACTTCATTTAAATTGAAACTCAGGAGATATTTAGTAGAGAAACTTTGAAAATTTCATGCCGAAGCACACTTTTCTCTAGAACAGTGCAAATATGTCTTTGTCAAAAACTGTAATTTTAATTATGCTTCTTAATCAAGTATCATTTTAAAATTAATATAAAACTAAAGGCTTGGTATGTTTGGGTTGTTCAGTTGATATGTCGTCAGCAAGCAGCAATTACATGCTGCATTTGATGATTGAAAACTTAAAATGGCCGCCACTGAAAACTCTGACTGTGAAAAATAATCTATTTTCCTAATCTTGTTATGAAAATTCTTCCAAGACAAAAATATCAATTTTGAAAATAATAAACATTTATATTGATGCAGCATATTTCATATATAAATCATATCAGCAAGACAAGCATAGAGATATTTCTACCTAGTCACGTAATTAGGTATTAAACGAACACTATTTTCAGGATATTTGTTAGTGTAATTAAATGTTAAATCCCAAAATCTTAGTACACATATATGCTGTCTCTGGGTATGCAATAGAATAGAATAGACATTCTTTAACTGGCTTACAGTGACATCTTAACAACTCTTGGCAGAAAGCCGATGCCTGGCGTAGGGCTGACCAGAAAGGTGTCTAGTGATGTTCTTTGTTTTTCTCCCATCCCCACTCAGCTGGACTTGGAAGATCAGGTGATACATTTAAAGCCTGGTCCCAACAGAATCCTGCTTGATAAACAACGCGCTTACTGTGTTGTAATAGGGACGCTTTTGAAGGAGGGATGTTTTCAATAGATCTTCTTTTCTGTGCGAATAACCTTTTACGAGTTTCATTCACACTGGCAGAACAGAACCACTAGTTGTATCGTACAGAAGAACAACGAAGCGTTCAATGTCTTGCAAAGCATTTTGGAGGGTTTCAGAAGACGGTGCTGTATGTATTGTTTCAAATGCTTTAGTAACCTCATCACAGCTCATCCAAGTTTCCTATGCTGATTTCTTGCCTTTCCCTAAAAAGGCAGAGGTTTGGTCGCAGCCAGTGAATGCATGAAATGCTGGCAACGCCCTTGCCTTGTTTACACCTATAAAGCTCACTATATAATGAACAGATATGTACCGCAAATTCTTGCCAGTTCCAAAGGCTCCCCAAAGTTCGTCCAAGGTCATTTGTGGAACAAAGCTACTGCTAAAACCACTACATCTGTGTCAGCAGTACGTATCATTACCTTTTTGAGGCCATGTGAGGCAGCATCATATACATGTATAATTGCTCTTGGGTCAGCTTCGTCATGCGAACATGGTGCCAAAGTGTCGGTGAATTCATATCGCTGGTTTGAAACTATGCCTTGACCTTTGGTTGATATAATTTGCATTCGTTCAGGTGAAATTTCAGTGCACTTGTCTGCAAGGTACTCAAATAACTCTATTTTATTTTCGTCTATCCTAAGAAAAGACCCCCAGTTTTTTGGGATTCGTGAGTCAGGAAGTACTGTTCGTCTAACGCGTTTCCCTCTGGTTGATCGTGTAGACTCCTTAAGGATGTCAGCAATATATACATCCCATACAACTCTGTTTATATTGCCTGACGTCCTTTCCAAATAAGGTACAAACACATTTTCTGCATAGTCATTGAAAGTAAAACACCCTGTTGCTTAAGCATATTGACAAGGACTGCACCATCTATGATCAATGCTTCTACCTCTTGTTGCTGAAGTTGAGCCAGAATGTTGTTTTCAAGACAGCTTATCAAGTCAGATTTTGTACCCAAACGTAACTTTCCGAACTGCGACAATGATGGTGGAAAGTTAGTGTTTTCATGAGCAAAGAACTCGTCAAGATCACCTTCTTGTACTTGACATGATACATAAAGCTTAGCAAATAACGAACACTTTTGTTTTAAAGACACAATTTCTCTTTTCTTCTAAGAGACACCTTTAGGACTCTGTCTGCTAAACAGAGGAACTTTATTTTGCTTTATGGGGTCTGTGAGTAGTTTCTGCTGTGTGTCTATCCTTTCAGCAACAAAAGTGTTATACTGCTCAGTTCCAACTCGTTCAATTGCTCTAACTGTTGCTATAACAGCATCATCTGCAATATCTCTTGTGTCAAGAGTGAGATCATCAGATCATCAGATTGTTCTTCAAAAGGATTACCCATATCCTGCATTGTGGCTACCAGGTTCGATACCTGCTGTCTAAATGTAGACTGTACGCCCTTTACCTGCTCATGATGTCGCAAGTCAGGCCCTTTACTTTGTGATTGCATGATATTGCAACTGTTGCTTCAAATTCATAAACTACTCTAGCAACCTCTGGTCCACAAACCATCCAACGAAGTAGTTGCATTGCGTTTTCGGTAAGACCGACTGCCCCACCATCGCCTATTACAAGTTTGTTATTCTGTTCGAGAGCATTTTCTATAGGTAATCCTGAGAACAGGTTTTGCGTTTTCCTTATCACAAAATTACCTTTACTGAACTGGTCAGCTACATCTGGGTTACGTTTTCTAGCATTACCATATCACGAATATGTACTGGAAGCCAAAGCGCATAATTTGGTGATATAGTGCAAAGAACCAGGGTACGAGAGTGACAAGAGATTCTAGATAAAGTTGAAAATTATCCTCTCTAAAAAGACTTGACGAATATTAGAATTGTCAACTGAAATCAGGGTAACTGACCAATGTAAAAACTGTGGTGATTCAGTCTCCCGCTGTGAACGCTAAGATTCAAACAAAGCCTCATCAGCCTTCTCATGCGCTTCAGCAAATGCTTTATGCATAAGTATGTACAATGCAGATGCAGTAATCTAGTGAGCATGGCGAACTCTACTGACATAAGTAGCTTTCAGAAATGATTCAGCTGTACCAGATGTGGCAATACTTGCTTGTTCTAGAGCATGTGTCCAGCCACTATTTTCCAGCCAGTCACCGATGGTCTTCAGGGCAGCGATTTCTATATGAAGTGCACCGAACATCACTACATACATATTTTCTCTGGCCAAATCCATTGGAACTCAAGTATCTTGTAAATCAAGTGCATATTTCCTAACACTTCTGTCCATTTCAAATGATGATTCTTAATGGAGATTTCCATTGCTATTTCTACAGAAGAAGCATTTACCTATTTCGCTTTTCGCAGCCGCTCCGGTGCTCAAACGGGTCAATTTCGCAGGTGTTACTTGCTGTGATGTATCGCTGTCAGCTTTACGTTAAGCAGCCCTTTGATCATTGGTTTTTCCAGTGTTCCGTCTACAAAGCTTATGCCACTTTGCATGATGTGTACTGAAAGCATCTGAAAGTGTGGATCCATCCTGCTCTAACTGAACAAATCTATTATGTAATGGAACATCATTTAAATTAGAGTAATTTCTGATATCATCTTCCAATGACCTGTAGTATTGTTCTTTATGAGCATTTGTGTTCCTTGAAGTTGCGGGACACTGCAATGGATCTTCTGTGAATTCCTGGCATTATACACATTTGTCCCAATCAATGTCATTTTTAAGCACTGGTTGCGAAACTTCAATGCTTTTGCATAGTTCATTTTCAATAAGTTTATAGTGTTTCAACATGGTGTTAGTTTCTGGCGAGAGTTTAAGTATTTTAGTAGGTTCCTGAACATAAATTGGATTTTAGTTTAATGCTATATACCAAATTACATAGAAAACGCTGATTGATAATCAAGATGAAGTATGGATTTGCTAGGCATTACGGAAAAAACAAGATTTGTTGTACAACATAAATTTACCATCTTTGTGTTGTACAGACGATCTACATTTAATATAAAAACAAGGTATTCAAATTAGAGTTAATTTGTTTAATTTAAAAAAGTGTACTACACATTGTCACATTATAAGTTAACTAACCTTTATCCACCAATTTCGTTCTCTTAGAATGCTAAATTAGGTAATTAAAACATTACTTGATGAATGTAAACAGACCATGCTGTTTGCTATACAAATGGCGTAACTGTAGCAAAGGGGAGCAACTCAATAACAAATTGATGCAGGAGAAAGGTTTAATGGCTGAAATATATTTCAATATATAAATATAAACAATATTAAAAAATAACTTAGTTATTCATTATTATATTTGTAAAAGAAAATTGACTCTGGGTTATATTTCCCTATTTAAAAAAGTATTTTATATATATGGTGGCCATCTTTAATATTTTGGCTATTTTGATAAAAACAATAGATGTGTTAGTCAGACACACGATGTCCCCTACTGCGCCGCTTTGAAGTCATATATTTGACCTTTGACATTGAAGGATGACCTTGACCTTTCACCACTAGAAATATGCAGCTGCATGAGATACACATGCATGCAAAATATCAAGTTCCTATCTTCAATATTGCAAAAGTTGACCTTTGACCTTGAAGGATGACCTTGACCTTTCACTTCTCAAAATGTGCATCTCCATGAGATACACATGCATGCCAAATATCAAGTTGCAATCTTCAATATTGCACAAGTGTTAGGAAATGTTAAAGTTTTCGGAGGGACGGACAAACTGACTGACTGACGGACAGTTGAACTGCTATATGCCACCTTACAAGGGGCATAAAAACGGTTTCCTTTCATTTTTGAGATATTTACACCTATATCTCACTTTCTGCCAAACTTCGTGCTTTTCCCACAAATGGCACGATTATAACACCATATGGCTGGACTAAAAGTGTAAATGTTTTATTTAACGGTAAAAAAGGAAACTAATATATTGATTTTTTATTCACTTATTTCGAATGAATAATATACGCAAAACAATAAACAGTTTGAATACAAATCTGCAATAGAGGCGCAAACGCATTCTTTTCAAGGGAGATTGTTAATTGGTGATTAAGAGCGTTTACTGGTATGCCTGTGACACCACATGCCGGCCCTGTTTACATTAGATTATCACGATAAGATGGGTCATCTTTCTCACTTAACTGAAATATCAGTTGCTGAATCGATGAGAACTAGCGATGAAACGATTCTTTGTTAATTGATATATTTTTGGTGTGTAGCATGGTACATATCACGTATAATCCTAATTGTACCATTACAATACACGAACGTACGAAAAAAAAATGAGTTTACATATC
>NC_068365.1:72327301-72349801 GCF_020536995.1 Dreissena polymorpha
CTATCAAATATTAATTTTTGAAATTCGTGTAGAAGTATTTCGTTCCTTAAACGTATATACGCATATTCACGCTTACGTGAGATGGCTTCATTTGAATATGTATCTTTTGGTTTAAATACACAAAATGCATTTGGAAAAAAGATACAATATAAAAAAAACGATGCTGATGACAGTCGTGGTGATTCTGTCGTCGATGGCGGTGTAGCTGATGATAAACATTCTTCTTATTGCAGTGGTGTCAGTCAGTTGTTGACATGCTGATGCCGATGTTAGTGTCGCTTATATAATCGAGGTTGTGCTGGTGTTACTACCGGAGTAAGTGCTAAAGATGCCACTGGTGCAAATAGTGTTTATGATGATGATTTTAGGGATGATGATGCGGATGGTAGGGATGCCGATTTTGTTGGTGTTTATAATTATGCCGGTAGTGATGCTTGTAATTGGTATTGTAGCGGATATCGGTTGTGGTGATGTTGCTGCTTTTGGTGGAGATACTGATGTTAACGGTAGTGATGCTGATGTCGGGTTGTTGATGCTTGTGTATTTGCGTTGCTTAAGTTGGTGGTAGTGTTGCTGATCCCGTTGGTGGTGATGCATACAATCGTTGTTGATGTTGCTGATATTTGTGGTGATGTGTATATCAATCAAACGAAGACTGTTTATGGGGTTGGTGTTGATGATGTTGATGGTGTTAAATTTGATTCCCGAAGTGCCGATGATGGCAATGGCATTATCGATGATGAAAGAGATGCTGCTTGTCATAATGGTTTTGGTGCTTGTGTCGCTAGGGTGCTGGTTTTGCTGGTACAATGATTATGTGCGTTATTGTGAAATAGTGACAAAATGATGGTGATGCTAATGCTTAAAGCGGTGGTTATGCTTGTGGTTGAATTGGAGCTGTTGCTGATTTTGATGTTACTTTTACATAGGATCTTTCTGTGTATAACATTGAAACATAGTTTACGGATACCTTATATTTATGAAAATTTTCGTTCACGAAATTATAATCTATGATGGAAGATCGAGCGTACCTTATCATAATAATTGGTTATGTATGCAAAATACATGAAAAGAAACAATTAATGGTGAAAAAATTTGTTTACACCCGTTTTTTTGTACGACTACCCTAACCGAGATTGCGCTAAAACGACATCCTGTCATATAAATCTTCAAAAATAGAAACACACTTTTCCGTGAATTCAATATGATACAAGAAACTAAATAATTGCATTCGTTCCATGAAAATAATGATGAGTACGTTTAACGGTTTCAGCGACCTATTTGACCGACGCTATTAATTATCCAACAAAAGTTATATAATATGGATTTTCGAAAGTGAACAAATATGACACAGGATAGTGCTTTATTTGTTACTCAGATTAATACTGATTCAATGATACCATTTACTGTATGTTTTAAAACATCACTTCCTACTATTGCTCACATTTTACACAAATACTGGATAAATATCAGATAAGGAAACGGTGAAATCCCTACATTCATTTGAGCCTTTGTTTGCCTATAAACGACCTAAGTTTTGTGAAATGTTTGGTGGCTTAAACAAATACTCAAATACATTTATCTGGTATTTGTAACCGACGAAGATGCACACACTGCAATAATATTAACATATGGTGAAATGCAATAGTAGTGTTACTGATTTATCGTATGATTTACACTATGATGTTGATTGTACTTCACGTAATGCAATATATCTGATTACATGTAAAAGTGCAGTAAACAATATGTCGGGCAAACTAATCAAATGTATCCCGCAGAATGAATATCCATATATTTGAACTGTTCGTTAAATCCTATTTCACATTTGCTACACATGTTCGAACTACTCACTATCATTTCACCTTACCTGATTTCTCTTTTGAACGTATCGATGTTGTTGAAAACAATCTAGAACATTTATGCAAGGAAACATTTTTGATACATACATTATAAACTATGATTCCTAACTGTCTAAATAATGAACTGCTTTATAATATAAAGAACATAAGCATAATTCACATGTACATTTGATGTTTGCCTATTACATTTTCTTTTTATAAATTATACCGACGCTATTACGTGTCTTCGAAATGACGTTCTCAAACTGGTTCCAGAAGGTCGAAAGTAAATGGTGTTCCATCAGGACAGTGCGTGAAGTCACACATCTTAACAGACCCTCCTTTTCAATATTTTCAATATTTTGCTCCATTGGACTTGGGTATATAGGGAATCGTGAAACGACGTCTACAGAAACGCAACGTTTACTCTTTTATAGGTCTTAAATAGCTCGAAAGGACGAGTGGAGAAAATTTGATCAAACTATTTCTAAAGAGTCACTAGAATCGCGGCCGAAAAGGAGCAGGCTAATTTACGCAAGTCGTGGAACTCATATTGAACACTAACTTCAATAAATAGACTGAATAAAAGTATCAATTAACTAGAAATGGCGCGGCAGAGATCGACGCGTATCCCTACGCCGCATGTTTGACCCAGGGGCGCCCCAGGGTTGGTAATGGGGCCATGCATAGTGGCGATTGACCGTATTGTCATAAGAGATGTTCAGTATCAATTTGAAGTAAACGGGTGCAGAAATGAAGAAGTTAATGTAAAATAACCTTAAATAATGAGTGAAAATCTCTGACCAGGCCCACCCCAAACCTCATAACGTTTGACCCAAGGGTCAGATCAAAATAGTGCACTGTGGCACATACAGTATGCTCATAGCTACCACGTGTGTAATTTTCAAGGTTCTAGTGCTAAAAGTGTAGGACGAGATAGTGGTCAGGACGCACGGACAGGCAGACGGCGTAGATAACCACATAATAGATTTCAAAATCTAAACGCGGACCCTAAGTTCAAGGTCAAGGTCACAGTGGTCAAAAATTTCATTCGCATGGTAAGGTCTTGTCCAGATACACATGCATACCAAATATGAAAGCAATATCTGAAGGGACACAGCAGGAATGAGGCTTTTTCGAATCGCAGTCGCAGATTTCGAAACCTGAACGCTGACCTAAAGTTCAAGGTCAATGTCACAGGGGTAAAAAATTGTATGAGCATGGACAGGTGTTGTCCAGATACACATGCATACCAAATATGAAAGCAATATCTGAAGGGACACAGCAGGAATGAGGCTTTTTCGAATCGCAGTCGCAGATTTCGAAACCTGAACGCTGACCTAAAGTTCAAGGTCAATGTCACAGGGGTAAAAAATTGTATGAGCATGGACAGGTGTTGTCCAGATACACATGCATACCAAATATGAAAGCAATATCTGAAGGGACACAGTAGATATGAGCCTTTTTCGAATCGCAGTCGCAGATTTCGAAACCTGAAAACTGACCACAAGTTCAAGGTCAATGTCATAAGGATAAAAAAATGTGTTTGCATGGATAGATGTTGTCTGGATACATATGAATACCAAATAGAAAAGCAATATCTGAATTGACACAGTTGTTATGAGCCTTTTTCGAATCGCGGTCGCAGATTTCGAAACCTGAAAACTGACCCCAAGTTCAAGGTCAAGGTCACAGGGGTAAACAATTGTATGCGCATGGAAAGGTCTTGTCCAGATACACATACATACCAAATATGAAAGCAATATCTGAAGGGACACAGTAGTGATGAGCCTTTTTCGAATCGCAGTCGCAGATTTCAAAACCTAAAAATCGACCCTAAGTTCAAGGTCAAGGTCAAAGGGGTAAACAAATTTGTGCGCATGGAAAGGTGTTGTCTAGATACACATGGATACCAAATATGAAAGCAATATCTGAAAGGACACAGTAGTTATGAGCCTTTTTCGTATCGCGGTCGCAGGACAATCTCTGACCCGGCCCCACCCAAACCCCCAATAAAATTTGACCCAGGGGTCAGATCAAAATTCCAAAAAGTGTAGGGTCGCACATATGCTCACAGACGCCGGAGATAACCACATTATCCCACGCTTTAAAAAAACGTGTGGATAATTAATAGTGCAATCCAATATAAAGTGTGTTATGTTTTAATGTGAATATACATATGGCCCTTATAGGACACATCTTTAAAGCTACTTTGACATATTTCGAAATCATAAGTGTTTCAAAATAGTTCAATGCATTTATTCACAGTTTGCTGTTGTATTCAGATCTCAGATATATTGGGCACGTACATAGAACATGAAATTCAACTTAAATCGTACCAGTATTACACACTTACAATTGTTTATGTTCTTATTAATAAATCTTCCTCTTTCTATGTCTGCATGATGCGACCATAAAGCGAAGGTGATAAATGAATCAACGCATATATTTATAAAATAACAAAACACTTATGTTGTAAGACACATTCATAAGTTTATTTCAGGCGATTGATAACAGAGAGCATATTTGGTCATAATACTTAAGTAGTAGTTATTGGCGGGGCGATGAATGAACGCCGATCACAGTACGTTTGCTATAGAATAAATGGCTTAATAATGGACGCATTATTTAACGATTACAAATGATTGCACATTTGCTATCAATCTCAGTGTTATAAAGTAATATGTTAATGATGCAATGATTGAAAACAAAACATACCAACTGTAGAATCACAAACATTTAGTACTGGAAGTATTTTAAATAATTATATATAAGATATTTTTATCAACCATTTCAGGATTATTAACAGGTTTGTTTAGGAGCATATTCAGTCGTAATAATTTGACTTTACTCAGATATAAAGCAGAAAGTATAACGTTTAAAACCCATTGCAAGAATATACTACACTATTCTTTAATCATCAACACTCGGTAACCAAGTATTCCTAGCACCAGAGGATGTATGGCGCTACATAAGATTTCTCTCCCACGATCCGAGGTCCCCTGAAGTACATGTACGCAACAAACCGACATTTGGATCGCAATAATAAATGCACGTGTCGAAAGAACGAATACACATGTTCAACATGTTGATATACCAACGGCCATTGCAGTTTAGGTGTGCCACACTCCGCCCGCTGCCCTCCGAGGCACAACATATATTGGAAATGCATGTTGTAAGTCGGCATCACTAACTTATATATATGCACCATTATATTAAGTTATCGAATAAATACAACTATTTAGTGTGTGTCAATAACTTAAACGTCCGAATGTCTTCATCGAATCTGCACTGGTTTGTGAAATTCTGCATTCTTTAGCGAAGACAAGCACTATGTAACAGTGAGACAATAAAGTACTTATAATTATTGCATGGAAGTATACCATTACATGTCATGTTTGTTTCTCATACATTATACCATGATAAATATGATTGTATAGAAGTCATTACATCATTGTGTTTTTTTTTAAGCTTTAAAAACATGATTGAGTCATACAGATTAAAAACAAAAGCCATACCACCGTTGTTGTTGGCGGTTTAGTTTAAGAACGATTTTCCTTGTCAATAAAACACATACTGAGTTTTATTCCTAGGGGTTTTCCCTAGTATTCTGAAATACTTTACTTAGAAAACGACGGTCATTTTATCTTATCACACTATTGCTGATTTCCCAAAGTGCCCATAGTAAATACTCACATTTTGGATAGCAATTTACACGTGCGCATTATGATACAAGTGGTAGCGTTAGGAAGATATGACCATATGTATAACTCTATGGCCAATCTATTTTAGGTTACCTTCGCTGGAGGTTGAATAAACAGCGACTCAGTCTTAGTTAAGCTTGCGTCTTTTATTGTTCTTCCACTTGGACCAGCCTCCCATTACTCTACAGGACGCTTAACTCCCACCCTCGTTCCGCCAGACCCTCCTCCTTTAACTCTGCAGGACGCTAAACGCCTACTCTCGAACCCACGAGGCCCTCTTCCCTGACTCTTAAAGACAGCGATCCACACCCTTCAATCCCCGCAAGACCACCTGCCCTTATTCAGATAGACGGCAATCCACTACCTCTTTCCTGCCTGGCCCCTTCTACCGACTAAATAAAAGTATTACAGATACTTGATACACAAATGGGGAATGTCATTTGTGGCAATATATAGAAATTCATAATTGTACGGAATGTCAATGATCAGAAGAAAAGGTAAGTGTCAACGTTTGTAAAAAGTACACCGTTCATTTAGACATTATACTAAAATACGACAACTACCATGACGGTATAAACATGTATATTAAATAACAGTGTAACATGTCCTTTCTGCAATTTGAAGTACAATGCTATTGTCATGATACATTTGTGCATGAACATATAGTTATATTAAGTTGTTTAAGATTTATATTGAATGAATTTATAAAACATTGATTGGCTGTGTGTTTCAACTATTTATAAAATAACCGCTTTTGCAACATATATATTCTTTCTTTTGTAGTTTACTGTTTAGATTAACATTTACTTGTTCATATTATTGAGTTGAAATCATTGTAATTTTGAATGAAAACTTGAGACTGATTTATAAATCTATGACTGTGGTTTGAAATATGTTGATTCACGTCTTTAAACGGGTACACTGCTTTAACCGAACGGGCACGAATGTCTCTAACTCATTAAATCGGATAAACAGTTTCTTTAATTGGGAGAGGGTAACTCTTCAGTATTAATTTTCATAGACCGAATACGTAGGTAAATTTGTTCAAATATATCACGTTTCATAGTTTTAAAATAACTTGATAAGAAGCGAAATTTAAATTCAGAATTTGTCGATGTAGCTGTCTAAGCGTGAAAATAATATTAGAACAGAGACATTAAATTATGATTAATTTAGTGAACAGTCGTGATTTTAATATTGCGATATTTAATATGCACTTCTTTCGTGAATAGCACTAAGACTTTAATGGAATCTGTTAAAGAATTGATACAAGTACAATTGAAAGTGTCTCTTCAAGATAACACTTAACTGAAACTTAAACTACCTCTTGAAGTTGAAATTACATTGCCGTTGACACTTTTTGTTTATATTTTATTTAATTTATGCTTTTTCTTCGTTATGAGAATATAGTTGGAATGAAATGAACCTTTTTGAATTTTTATTCATTATAGACAATTCGTTCCGATTAAACATGTAGTCCTCCAAAAATCGAATGTACTAGAAATCTTCCAAATATGCCTTTGATATTGTTTACCTTTTTTGTAAAACGTATAATAATTAAAACAATGCGTAGTGTGCTATATATTATTGACATATAATAACTTATTTAAGTCAATAGGAAAAATGTCGAGTGGAATGAACATTTGGTGTGATTCATTTTTGTCAAAAATATGTTTAATAACTAAGGGCTATTTCTTTCTAAATTTGATTTTTAGTTAACATGGCTTGTATTTAACTATGAAAACTTTATTTAACTTTTTCTATGACAACACAGCGATAGAACTCTCATTTTTGTTCTTGTAGTCGCTGTCATGCGATGGGCAATTCCTAATCAGAAATCGCATCGCTATTCTCATATGTTTTGACACAGTCTTATGAGTGCGTTATTAAGTTCATTCCGTTGATAAGAGCATAATTATGTTTGACACTTTTAAAATTACAGAAAACATCATACTTGAAGTCGACTTTATACAACTTGTTTTTACATTCACGGATGTAGTATGTTTTTAATTTTTATTTCAATAGTTGTTTCGAAACCATATGATAAAAAGTGATATCATACTAATCCGAAATATATTTAAATTTATAGTTACCACTCCACTATGATATTTAAAGAAATATTTGTGTGATCTGAAATTTTATATACATGTAGAGTATACATGTATACACAGACATCTGAAAATTAATCAACCTGAACGGCTTATTTGTTCAAGCATTTTTACATTATATGTTTAGCTCTCTTATTTTCCTTAAATTTTTTGAATGCAAACCCTGCAAAAAAATTAATAACTGTTGAAGAAACATGTGTTTAATAACTGTTAATGAATATGTTTAGAATTGTCTTCAAGAACAAACTTTAACAGCAAATTATCCCACGTGTTCAATAAACATTCATGAATTGTATACAATTAAAACTCAATATATAATGATATAATTGTATACATAATTATCGAAATTCATTTAAAATTTTCTCATAAAGTAAATTACCGAAACGGAAAGTTCAAATCTCCATGAACAGGTGATTACATTGATGAAAAACATTGTTTATGAACAACACAGTAAATAAACTAAGTAGTTGATTATCTACAATTAAGGAACTATGTTCAAACTTTTATGTAAATCTTGCCAAGTTCAAAATAATACTAGGCAATACCTCATTTCAATTAAACCTACTTCTCATAGTGCACTATGTAGTGTCCTGTTTGTGTGTAGCCTTTTTCAAACATTGAGACCAACACAACATTGGCTCATAATAAACATTTCCTCATCTCTGGTATCTACAGTACACTCTCTGTAAACCGGACGGTCTGGGGACCGGCCTGATCGTCCGGTTTTCAGAATGTTCCGGTTTACCAAGAGTAGGCATATTGCCGAAATATACATTGTATGAATTATGTACAAAAGCATATAAGATAACAACAAACCATATACATTTACATGTACCAGGTGATAGCTGTACTTATGTAATGTTTATGTTTAAAGTATTCTTCAATAAGAGCTGTCACCATAGGATGACATATGCCCCCTGTAAACGCCTTGATATAAGTTATGAGCATTTTTCGAAACCTAAACGCAGATTTCGAAACCTAAACGCGGACTCCAAGTTAAAGGTCAAGGTCACAGGGGGCAAAATTTTTGTGCATATGGAAAGGCCTTGTCCATATACACATGCGTACAAAATATGAAGGTTATATTTCAAATGACATAGAAGTTATTAGCATTTTTCGAAACCTAAACGCAGATTTCGAAACCTTAACGCGGACCCTAAGTTCAAGGTCAATGTCACAGGGGTCAAAATTTGGGTGCGTATGGAAATGCCTTGTCCATCTACACATGTATACAAAATATGAAGGTTATATCTCAAAGGACATAGAAGTAATGAGCATTTTTCACAACCTAAACGAAGATTTCGAAACCTCAACGCGGACCCTAAGTTCAAGGTCAAGGTCACAGGGTCAAATTTTTTGCGCGTATGGAAAGGCCTTGTCCATATACACATGCAAACCAAATATGAAGGTTATATCTCAAGGGACATAGAAGTTATGAGCATTTTTCGAAACCTAAACGCAGATTTCAAAACCATAACGCGGACCTTAAGTTCAAGGTAAAGGTCACAGGGGTCAAAATTTGTGTGCGTGTGGAAAGGCCTTGTCCATATACACATGCATACCAAATATGAAGGTTATATCTCAATTCACATAGAAGTTATGACCATTTTGAGGAATCTAAACGCAAAGTGTGACGGACGGACAGACAGACAGACAGACGGAAAGACGGACGCTCCGATCACTATATAACCACCTTCGGGGGCATAAAAATGTGTTTTTATTCGATTAAAAGCAAAACACATTATATACCGACTTGTTTTGATGAATCCCAAAGTAAGCGTGGTGCTGTATACATGTACGTACATGTACATGCGTACGTGACATTTGTCATATAGGAGAATGAGTCGTGTTCGAGTTCGCTATAAATAACTGTGCATACATTTTTATTTGTTACAAAAAGAAAGCGCCAAACGTCATAGACAATTTTGACTAATTATGACACAAATACGATTGTTGTGGACACACGATTTATCATTCAAGACATAACACATTTCATAAAACATACACACACACAAAAAACAGCGTCAAATTTTCAAGACATTTATAATCTCAGCAAGTCGTTTCAAAACCTACACATGCACGAAGTTCACGATTTCTTGAAAAAGTCCAAAATCACTCTCTGCTTCAGTGCACATTTCTGCTTCACGATCTTAATATCTTAACTGTTGCTGATGGTGTCTGCATTTGCCAGGAAGTCGCCATCCGTCTCATGTCCGTACCGCTGCAGACGGAGAGCAAAGTCGCGGATCTCTTTGAGAGTCACTGTTGGCACTTCCGGCGTTTCCTCTTCAGTCTGGTCCAGCGGCTGCAGCTGGGACGTAGTGTTGACCGGAAGAAAGCTCAACTGGACGTGATTCAGGTTCATGTCGGCGGTGTGGGACGCAGCGTTGTCTAGGAATAACAGGATCTTGCGTCCTTTCCTCCGCATCTCTGAATTCACGTCCCGGAGCCAATCAGAGAACACAGCTGACGTCATCCACGCACGCTTATCACTGACGTAAGTTAGACCGAGACGCCCTCGTCGCACGTTCTTCAAGAAGAGGGGATTTGCTTCCTTGCCAATGACAAGCGTTGTAAGCTTCTATCCCGTGGCGCTGCCTTCGAAGAGGATGGTTATCCTATCCTTGTGCACTTCGACTCCCTTTGCACCGTCTCCGCGCACAGCCAGGGTCTTGTCAGTTAACGCCTTGTAGAAGAGGCCGGTCTCGTCGGCGTTGAAGATGTTCTCCAGGCTGTATCTCTGTATGACGTCTGGCAGCCGGCTCTTGAAGTCCATAACTGTCTGCTGGTCCACCCAATCACTCACCCGGACACGGTCGATCTTGCACTCGTTGACGAAACGGAACTTGGAGCCGGACGCATTCCTCTCCCACTGCTCCTGGTAGACGTTCTTTTACTTCAAAATGTCGCTGACATCCCGATCTTGAAGCGCTCGCCGAGTTTCTGCAAAATGAAATAAAGTTAAATACGCTGCCCATTTGACGTTAATGGTAAAACTAAAAAAAGCAAAGATCTTTTCATTAGCCCATTGATCCCGTTTTAAAATAATGAACGATTTAAAAAATGGACAAACCTACAGCATTAGCATTCGAATTTAAATTTTCGTTTACTTAATTCGAGACTTCATTTTTACAGCCATAGATGGTTTTGGTTGAGAAGTGGATTCCATGATCAGCTTAATCTTCTCCTCTAACGTAAGCTCTACGCGTCTGCGTTTAGCTGGAGGCTGCTACATTTTAGATAAGAGAACACTTGTTGTTTTTAGATTAGTAATACTTAAGATGCGTTTGAAATTACGAAAAGGCAATGGATGCATTTGCAGACAGATGGATGGATATTTAACGGTAATATTTCTCACAGTTTTATCTGCCAAACAAACAAACAACCATTTAAGCGTTTAAAACATGGCTTAAAGATCTTTTAAACTATCCGAAAAGAGCACAAGAAAGTGATCGTTGCTACGGCATGCATTAATTGTGTAATTAATTCGTGTATCATAAGATTAATAAAACGATCGCGTCAATCACATTTTGGTGTTACCGCACGTCTACAATAGACATTCACATTTTGTTTTACATTATTTAATCGGACTTCAATAGCGCGGTAATATAACGATTTGACACCTTCAAGGAATGTTTAATCCGATTATCGATAATTGCGCGAGCGGAATGTGTGACACCGCACGCACCGTGCTGACTGGGTATTGTAATTTACACGCCTCGGGCATCTTGAGAATTTGGACCATCCGGTGTAATCAATGTATTTTACGTTCAATATGACACAATTCAAGGAGATATCCGTTCGTTTTCCGGTTTTGAGAGAGTTTGGTTTATTCAACATTTTTTTTGTTACAAAGAAATATGAGGGTAAATTACGGGACTGGCCCGACCGTTAGGAATCGGGAGATTTCCGGTATTCGGAGAGTCCGGTATTGGCAGAGTCTACTGTATTCAATTGTTAATACATACTAACAAACAGCTTAAAAATGTGATTAATAGCATCTATTAACCGAGCATTTAGAGTACGTGATAATACAATCATAATCTTCTCAGTTTACTGTTTGAAGTCAACATATTATTTAAACTCTTATGGCTGTGTATTTTTAGTTAATAACTAAATAATTTATGAACTTAAGCTCATGGTTTTGCTCACAAACGTACATTTCCATTTCATAAACTTCAGTTCAGTATTCACATCTTGAACATGACATCTGAAAGTTGTGAGTTCATAACTGTTAATAAACTGGTTATGATGTAAGTGAACACTTCACGAACAGTCATCGAATGTTGTGTTGGGAAAGAAACAGTTGTTTGCAAAATCTGATTGTACAGTAATAGATTTAACTTTAAGTAGTTGTGGACAAATACTTGACGATCATTTAATTAGATGCTCGAGACATTTCAAAATTGTGAACTGAATATGATAATTGCACTTGTAATTTGATCCATTAATTTTGTTTTTCATGTGTGTTATGCGTGTAAAACATTTAATGAAAGGATTAAATGGGTTTCAATTTAAATTGCTTAATAACTAATTAGTTAACGCGGATTACATAGTTATAATTTGTATAACAATATTCAACTATTCTGAAATTTTGACAACTTAAGTGTAGAGAATCAATTTTATGTGAATACAGAAGCAAATGGTTATTTAATTGTAACCATTTGACATAAATAAATTCACTTGGGAGGGCAATTTCAGTTATTAGCTATTGAAAGCTTTTTTATTAACTTGAATATAGATTTCTTCTTTTCCCGCTTTAGCATTGATTTCAGTGACATCGAAGAAATTGAGATCAGATAATTTACGTCTTATGGGGTCCCTTTAACAATAGAGGGTGTTTTCAATATATAGGAGAGGTGTCAATAAGTTACATAGACTTGTCATTACCGTTTCACATGTGATATGTATGATTGATGCTGACTCACTAGTCAGAATTCTGCTGGGTTGGTACACAAGACAAATAATCGCTTTGGTATAAAACAAACCAATTGAAATTTGATTGAGTCAAAATGCAATTATCAGCGTCCATTTTAATCTCTGGTCATATTTAGACATGTTGAACAAATTTGACCTTAGGGAAGGGACAGTTTTGACCCAAGGGGCGTTATCTGATTTCATTTAAGAGGAATATAATCAATTGTCCCATTACCATAATAAAACTTTTGGCCATGTTGTTACAGAGGAAAATATTTTAAAGGTATAATTTTGAAATAAACTCTAGTAAAACTATAAACTATATAATCCCCATGTTGTGTTCAGTTTTGACCCCTGGGTCGTGATTTAATGATATCTAGTAAACGGCAACTACATTTATAAAATGTTACTTAACACATAACGTAATTACTCTAAGTGTTTTGACACTTAAACATATTTTTGTTCTTAAGATACGGAAAATATTCAACAATTATGTGTATCTTTAAATTAAGAGACAATATTAAATGTCCGAAACATGTAATTATATTGAAATAAAAGCAATAAATCAATGCACAATAGTGTTTCTACTTTGATATAAATACAAATTCAGAGTTTTACTTAAGGATGCCTTAAATGATACAGAGCAAAGAAGTGAAAACACATAACACAATGCTGCCTTAATAGGAAGATAGCATTTAAAATGCTTTTGGGTGAAGAGATTATTTTCTACCAGTATACATGGTTATTCACCCAATAACGCAAAGTTTATGGTCCATTGCCCTCAGGCATTCCTTTCGCAGGTTTTATGACCTTAATCCGTCTGTAAAAATCCATGATCGAAGTGTCACAAGATAAGCGAAGACAGTGCCGAAATCTGGTAAAATAACGCTTAAAAATATCATGTACGAATATTTAGAGTGATTAATAATAGACGAAAACGTGCATGTCCGAAAATTAAGCGTTTCGAAAAATGATTATTTTGGCCAAAGAAGAGGGTGTCCGAAAACCTGGAATACGGACAAAACCCCTCCCGGACAAAAACCCTCCCGACATTTTCATAGGGGCGGACAAAAATCCTCCCCAAAAAACGTAGGCGGACAAAAACCCTCCTATGAAAACACAGGAACGGGCAAAAGCCCTCCCGTGAAAGCAATTTAACACCGACAATTGTAATTGTTTCACACAGTGTTGCCTTCGTTATTTAATGGGAGGGTTTTTGTCCGGCCTCTATAAAACTGACGGGAGGGATTTTGTCCCGGAGGGTTTTTGTCCTTCATTCCAAAAACTTAGAGTGTCCGAAAACTTAGAGTAATTACTCTGTAACAAGTGAGGTTTCAGAAATGTTATGCTGTTATTTTACTGTTGAATAGTCAGGCTCTTTAAAGGGACTTGTTTTCAGTTTGATAAATTTACAAAATTGAAAATAAAAATGTTTCAGTTTTGCAGATTGTTGTTGTTGGAATGTTATTAACAAGGAAATAATGATACTGAACATTTACTATGCTCTAAAATATCCATGATATGCACGATTTTGAGGATTAAAAAAAACAACAAGAAAATAATTAAGTGCTAAAAAATGCGAGAGAGCCATTAAATACAATTTCGTCAAAGCGTAATACCAATATTTCAACAATCGTACATATCTTTGAACATACAGAGGAAATCCACCAAGTTCACCGTAAACACCTGCTGTACAAGTATTAATTCTAACCTGCAATATCCGTTTACAAAACTAAAGATGAATGCGCTCAATTTCTTTTGACTTCGTATAGCCCCATGTTTCACAAGAATAATTGATGATAAGGGAGATAAATGCGTCAAATAATTGACATAGAGTTTTACATAGAGTTTTGGCTTAAAATTAAACTGTTGTCATTTAGACAATAACACGTTTAAAGCTTTTAAGGATTTACCAATGAGATGTTCAATGTTTATACCAAAATTTCCAGTATAGTAAAAAACAAATCCTAAATAGTTAAAATCATTGACCACCTCGATGGGTTGGCTATTTTAGATCCAAGTATCCGAAGGAAGCAGTCCTCCACGTTTCAGAAACACCATACTCTTAGTTTTAGAAGTATTAACTTGTAGGCCCCATGTATCACAGTATGTGTACAAACAATCCAGATGGGCTTGTATTTCTTCCGGAGTTTTACCTACAATAGCCATATCATCTGCAAATAATAATAAAATCAAAACAATCTCGTCAATATGTAAGCCAGACTCTATGTCACTTTGCAAAAATAATTCAAGGTCTTCAACGAAAAGATAAAATAGGACAGGCGACATTACCTCCCCTTGACGTAAATCAACAGCGTAATTAAAAAAGTCTGAATAGTTAGAACACGATCTAACACACGATTTAACTTTTCGTACATGTCTTTAATGATTCTGAGTATTTTACCGTCTATACCTTGTTTATATAATTTTAACCAAAGTGCGTTACGAACTATGGAATCAAAACATTTATTCATGTCCACGTAAATGATATACAATCTTTTATTCTTGTTTAAAAATTTATTTACTAACGAATGAAGAATAAATATGGCGTTAACAGCCGAGCGCCCTTTTTGAAATCCGAATTGTGCGTCCAAAATAGTATTACAGTCCGCACAGTATTTTTCAAGCCTCTTATTAAGTATAGTGGTAAATAATTTTGACATTAAGCTGACTAACGTTATACCACGGTAATTATTGACATCATCTTTACTTCCCTTTTTATCGAGCGGGATTATAACACCTTCCGTCCATTTCTCTGGATAACAGCCATACTTTAAAATGCTGTTAAAAATATCACTTAAATGAGATGCTAATATATCTATGTATTCAATTAAATACTCGTTTAGAAAGCAATCGCTGCCAGGCGATTTGTTTCGTTTTAACGATTTAACAGCACCGCGTTTTTCATTAACTGTTATTGGCTCATCGAGTTCAGAATAAGTGCTTTTAGACTCATCGAAGTCATGAGTAGCACAAAAAATATCTGCTTCTGTATTGTTACATTCAGATAAACATTGACTTAGATGATAAAAATACTCTTTAAATTCATCTACACCATGTATAGATTTTGATCTAAAATATTTCCAAAAATCTTTAGGTTTCGATCTCTTTCATTTTTCAATCTCTTGCGTTTTTAATTTAATAAACGTGTTCTTACCTTTCTTAACACCATTTTATATGTAGTCTTACATTGATTTACAATCTATTTTAACTTATGCAGTCCTTATTAAACCATTCTTTATTTGACGCTTAAGTATTTTTTGAAAACACTTGTTTATTATTTATATAGTAAATTTTGCTAAAAAGTGGATCCGCTTCTGATCGTACTACCTCTGTAAATTCGTTAACAGTATTGTTTACAGATTGTCTACTTTGGCTATCAATATTATTTACAATACAATTCAACTTGGGCAAGCAACCAATAATCTCCGCCCGAAAATGTTCTCGGTACTCAATGTTCCACCTATAATTACTTTCCTCGGGACTCACATGGTCAAATGAACAACATGCTATCGTAGAATGCAATGGAGCGTGATCGCTCCATTCATTAAAAGAGCTAATAGTAAAACTACTAATCACTGAAAAATTACATTCATGCGAAAGTAGATAATCTATGACAGAACAACCGTTATGTGAAGTATAAGTGTATGTGCCCGTATCGGCAAAGCGCCCGTTAACAATGCGCACAGATGAAGATTTACATAAATCTAACAGCTTCATTCCATAACTATTGTTCACGGTGTCGTCAGAAGCCCGCTGTCGGGGTTTGTCTGGACTGTAGTCAGTATCGTTAAATGTGCTATTAATAGAATCACATACAATAAAATCATTTTTGTTACCTACTCTACTGTTGAGGTCACCGCATATTACAACTGCACCAGAGGCACGATATGTGCATAAATCTGTTTCTAAAATATCAAATAGATCGACGGTTAAAATATCATAAGCTGGCGAGTCGTCTGGCCAAATGTAGGCTCCGCACAATTATATATCTTGTTTAGTATGTAAGAAAGTATGGTCTAATTTAAGCCATATTATGGTGTCATGGTGATTTTTTACTATTGAAATACCATCATTTAAATGCTCTTTATATATCAATACAACACCGCCGCTACAACGTCGAGCGTTTCGGTGCTGAAATTTCCTAAAAATGTTGTGTGATATATATCCATTTAATGCAATATTACTAGAAGAGTTTGTCCATGTTTCATATAGAAAACAAATATCAGAGTTAATAATAATATTTACAAAGTCTGGACACTGCTGTTTCTCCTGTGATAGTCCATTTACGTTCCAAGATAGAACTGAAAGTCCACCTTCAACGTGACCCTAGTCTCTCAACGGTTAACCGTCAACGTAGAGGGTGTCATAAACCAACCAGGCACGATTTCCTTGGTCCGGGGATTCCTTCATCTTCCTGACGAGTTTCCGGCGCTTATCGGCTACCTCCTAAGAAATTGTTCAAACATGGAAAAGTCCGTTTCTTTAAGCGTTTTCCACTCTCTGCGTACAAGTTCTCTGTCTTAAAAGAATGTGAATTTTGCCACCATATTGCGAATATTTCCTGGTGTTGGGTAACCAGGTGTCCTATGCACTCTTTCAAACTTTATTGAGCACACCGTTTCTTTTCTAAGCTTCAAAGCGGTTTCCAGGTTTTGTCGCAGCTTCTTTTCCGACTCTTCCGATGTTTCGTTACCGGAAGCGTTATCCTCTGGCATATTGGTAAATATAACATTGTTGCGCATGGACTGGGACTGCAGGTAAACAACATCGCTACGTAATTCCTCGCGCTGTTTCTCAAGATCAGCAAACCTGGATGAGAGTAGAGCTGAGCCCATGTCCACGAGTTCCACTTTGTCTTCCAAAGTGCTCACGCGCTCTTTTTCAAATTAAGATACCTTCTTATCCAGACGATCTATGGTTCCTAACTTTGCCTCGATTTTACTCAAGCGCTCTTTTAAAGCTAATATAGAGGCCATTATACCCTTGTTAGAGTCCAATATAATCTTAATGGTCGGCTCCCGGTCAGCCGCTTGAGTCGTCGTGTTGGTTTTTGATATTTGAGAGGTGCTAGTAATGCCACTCAAAAATACACATTCCGTATCAACATTGTTAGAATCTGCATCATCGTTATACAATACAACGTTAGCCATGTATAGAATGTCACTTACTGGAATGTTCATTTCATCCGACGGGCCTCTGTCTTTACATTGCTTTGTTTTGACCGATACCTCACCACTAGTACCACTGCTATTTCGCTCTTTTCTCTTATTTTCGTGTTCTTGTGGCATTATCCCAATAAGCTACATTCGAACTCTTAAATCACTTGTCTGATGGCACAATAAAGCACAAGAAAGCACAAGAAAGCACTTGTAAACACAATATTCCTTTTGTTCCTTTACAAATAAAAAGGCGCGTTCACCATGTTGATCACGTGACCCTAAAAAAACTGTGTTAGACTGGAACAAACTTAGTGACAGTGTTGTATCCGTGACCACCGTCAACGGTTTCAAGACTGCGCTGATAGATCCACAGTTAGATTAATCTCTCTCCCGTTGTGACTTACGCCTTACAAGGCCCTGCAACGTATCCATTCAGGTTCAGATTCACACAAACTGTATTGATGTCGCTAGTTGAGTATGAAACCGTTCTCAATCCTTATCATTAGAGATAAAATTGTTGAATGCTGAACACGCAGTAAACATCGTTGCTAAACGAACTGTAGTATCCCTTCTCATACCCTACACTTCCAAACAGTAGAAAGTCGATTGAATAACAAATTCATGCAAATGTGAAACTGTTAGTAGATTGCACGATTTTTACTTCGAAACGTGTCAGGCCTACCGGCGGGAAAGTTTATATTCAAATTGATTGGTCACTTACAAAGGTCAGCTAGGGTGAAAAGCTTGGTTACACAGCTACGAGGGAAAAAAACAGGGCCTGTTGAATTAGAGGGCAGAAACTAAATTGTATTACCTTATACATATACCTTGAAATGTCACATGACCTTAAACCGATAAACAGATATTGTTGGACACATTTTCTGGTTATTTTAAATATAAAGCAAAGTCAAATTGAAATCCTCCAAGAAATGTAAAAATTACAAAGCTGACATTATTTCAGACATAATGCCAGCACACATGTGCACATCCTTACTTAGGACTGGACGGACAGTCTGACATATATGACTTCTTCAGGGGCTTTAACATGCAAAATGTGTGAACAAATCTCTTTAACTATTGATCACCAGTTGTGCTTATAATTATTAAAATTTTCTCCTAAAAAGGAACTTGTTAAAAGACATTTTAAAATTGCTTATAATGGCATTCTATAATGATTCTCCAGTTCAACCATTTAAATTATGCCAAGGCTTCCAGTGATATTGGCGATGTTTAGATTTGCAATCAATTCATGTGATTGAATAAATATTTCAAAATTACCAGACCTACAATCACACAAAGAGTTTAGCAGCTATCTAGTTATTTTTATTATACCGTACAGAGATTCAATTTCGAGGACAATCACATTGTTATGGCTATTGAAATGTTTGGGTACAGAATGATTTTAGAAATCATAATTGGACCATTTTAAGGTATAAAATTTCCACTATAATTACTAAAATTTTGTTATCAACTGAAAGGAACAAAAATGAAATTCAATGTTGTGCAAAGAAAAAAAGTAATATGTTAACAGTTCTGTTCATGGTCTTTTAAACAATTTATTTTATATTCCAATACATTTCTTTTAAATAAATATACCATAATCCTGGGCATTTATGTTTGGCAAAATTCCTTCAAAGCCATTAATTGGTAATAAGTGGTATGATATCTACTGTAACTTAATTTCTTAATTTTATAATTATACTTCAACTATGTGTATTCAAACCAGCAAGTGCCACTAAAATTAATTTGTGTTCATAATTATGTATCGATGTTGTTTAAGAAATAATTGATGTACGTTATAGTTTGTTGTCGAATAAACCACGGCCGGAAGTTTACATGCGTAGTGATTATTTTTTGTACGAGTGCGAAGCACGAGTGATCTGAAACCACGCATGTTAACTTCCGGCCGTGGGTTATTCGACAACATACTATAACGTACAAGAATTATTTCGATTCTAACATTGTTTTTTACTAAAGATTTATACACTTATTTTTCTTGTGTACTATTTTACGTGAAGTTCCTCCCATAAAAATAACTTTCGGCTGTTCTGTCGATCAGATCTCCGCCCTCAATAACTTTCATTCATAAAATACCGGATTATTATGCTGGTGAAAAATGTATCGGCATGTTTTGTTGAGTTACAGCGCGTGCTTTCATTGTATAAGCTCCGCCCATAATTATTGCAGAATAACCCATAGACGATTTTCTTCTTTGTTATGAAATGTGGCACTTGCCGTGTTAGAATGTTTTAATTAATTAATGTTTGTAGTGATGTGAAATAAATATGTTTCGGCCCAAAAAACAATTGACACTTATCAAACACATATATAATGACTGATAAATGACACAAAAGGAGCTGATTGTTTCAGTTTATTTGAATAAACAGTTTCTAGATTGCTAAGTTTGCACATTCAAGCTAAATGCATTAATTCCAAAGTGTCTAGCACAAAGGCTATGCCAGACTGTAATTCAACTGTACAAACAAGAAGGTAAAAAAAACAAAAAACATATTGATTATAAAAAACGCTTACGAGCATTTCTATATAGTACTGTAATAACTCTAGGTTGCCTGACACTTAAAAAAATATTTATAAAATGTGTGTCCGAAAATTTAGATACACAAAATATTCCCACAATACTGTTGTAAAAAAATTAAGAAAAGAAATACAGCTGTTTGAAAATAAGGAGACACTCTAGAATATTGCATTGATGTTTGGATAAGGGGTATGAAATGTGAGTTACCGCAATTGTTTTACACATATTAGCACGTGCTTGTAAAATACCAGGACGTTGTGTATAAATTATTTGTATATATGCTTCACTTTAATTCGTACGATGAAACAATTTTTTACCGGTATACATAGTTACTTACCAGATAACTCAAATGTAATGGTCCATTGCCTTAGGGTATTCGTCTGTCAGGTTTTATGACCTTTATTCCGTTGTAAAAACACATGATTGAAGTGTCACCAGATAAGCGCAACAGATCAGAACTCTGGTAAAATAGCTTTGTAAAATAATTTGTCTGAAAATGTAGATACATTAATTATAGACGAAAACCCGTATGTACGAAAAAAATAAGAATGACTCATAATAATTAGTCAAACAAGGGTGTCCGAAAATGCTAAGAGTCCGAGAACTGGTTACAAAATGGTTATTAACCACAAATAATCATTGTAACACGTTAATTAACACATTTACAGAACAACTTCAAATGTTAAATATATTTTCAAACATAATAGATGAGACTTACATTATAAAACAACGCCATTTCTCCATATTTACCAGTAATAATTCTAGAGTAAAGTGAAACTCCATTTTGCATCCACAGGAGATCATCATTCTCTTAAAAAAACGTTTCTCATGCATTACTTACGTTGTTCAACCCTTGTATCAGTATTATTACATATAAAAACACAAACAGATGTATTAGTCTGAAGAGTCGAGGGGACAGTGCATTAATAATTGTATTAAAATGCCGACAAAGACACGTTAATCAGCTATTGTTTGTTGATTTTCCATGACCATTTGACATTTACCTTAAATCTCTTGATTTGATAATCGATATGGTTCATCCTTGTTGCAACACTAACCAGCATACTTATTTATATGATACCAAGCGTTCAAAAGATAGTGTGTGGAAAACATGTTAATATTGCAAGTCCCATGGTCCTTTGACCTATTGACATCAAATTTGCATATTGTCTAGGCATCATATGGAAACTTATTTCATGCTGCAAGCTCCACTGACCTTTACCTTTGATCTAGTCAGTATTCCCAGTGTCCTTAAAATAAATAGGTATATTCCTTTCCTTCCTAAGTAACCGGGAAACCAATGATGATTGTAGATGAAAGCATTGTCAAGGTAGAAAGCAGAAAGCAATTGCATGATGTGAATATGACCTTAATGTCAATAGATGTCTTCCTCTCAAGTAACCAACCTAGCGATTGAGTTAAATGTAAGTCACAACTTTGTAAAGGTTTAAACTTTATACCAACCAACCAGCCAATCAACAATCGCACTGCAATATAACAGCACTTCTTTAAAGAGTGGTGCAAGGGAAATAATAAATGTAAGATTGTAACATTACTTAAATTCGCTGGGTACCCTTTTCATTCAATATATTTACATATTCTAGTGGTCCTAGATTCATGCATTTTTAATTAAATCAAAGGGCCCTTGTTCACTCACTTTAGACTGTAAAACTAAACTGCTATGTGTAAATTGTGTGACATTATCACATGACGTACATTTGATAGATTATGTGATTTATTATATTTAATTTACTTGTCTACGAACATAAGAAGGCCAAAATCTTTACAGAACATAAACACATTCTATAATAAATGAGACGTAGTTTTTTTTTAAATATATAGGTCGTGATCAATTAAATTAAGAAGTAAACAACATGAATAAGACATATTTACGATATATACCAACTATTTGTAATAATCAATTAAACCAATAACTCATGCTCAACATTATTTAAATAATTCATCGACAACAATTTGTGTATACAGTTAGATAATTCACAAAATAACTATAAGATAGTACTTCTTCTTGAAAAGATGATTTGTGGCCCTTAATCCAAATGCGTAACTTAATGCTTAATGAAAACATCCTTCTCGCGATGCAAAACATGAAATTACAAGTTACACACGAAACAAATAATGTCTAATGTTAACTTTATAGATCAATACTACATACGATTAATACCGTTTGGATAGTAAGTAGTTATCTGTATAAATTGCTGAAAACATGTTGATTAC
>NC_068365.1:72354801-72379801 GCF_020536995.1 Dreissena polymorpha
AAGGACAAGTTTCTTAATACAATAAAAACAATTACATAGCTTTACTTGTAACAATTGAACTATATTAAGTAGCTATGTTCAATGGAAGATAATTTGTTAAAAGCATGATTGAAATATTGAATTTAACAATACTAAAAAACAAAAACAGAACACTCAATTGAATCCACAAAAGCGTAACCATGGATTGGAAATTGCGCTGCAGCAGAAATGGTTCTCAGGATCAATTCGTTCACATAAAGTCAAATACTGCTACGGAGTAGGTCTCTTTTAATGTAATACTTCGATGCCATTAGATAACAATAGTAGGGTAAGACTTTAAAAAAAGGAGTTACAGTAGCTAATGGACTATAAAATACATGACTGCGCATTTATAAAAAACACGCAAAATGTAAAATAATTGAGGTCAATATTTTTAAAACTAAAACTAACACTGTCAGCTTTTCATAAATAGCATATAAAATAAGTTCAATTGAAGACTAACGCAAGCGTAGCATATATCGTGTTTGTTACAGTCATCTGTGAAATGGAAGTCAGATACACCGCTACATCCAGCCATATTTTGGCTCACATGCACCAGCGTAGTTGTTGAGGCCCATCAGCATGACAGCAGTGGTAAAAATACAAGAATTGACCGTGTCACAGACAGCTTCGCTGATGTGATGTTCCATCAGCATGACAGTTACAAACCTAAGTGTCATATTTCCATATTTAACATTATATTTAAACTGTTAAACCTCTAGTAATTTTTTTGATGCAATTCTCAAAAAGCATTAAATAAAACTTCCCTTCTCCCTACCGAAAATTCTCTTATCGCATGATGCCTAATAGCATTCAGAATTTCCCAATATGGACATTCATAAATTATGCTGCATCGACATAGCATGATGTACTTTAATAATGGGTATTTAACTATGTCCGCTAATCAAGATGCCTTGAGGCTTGACTTCAATATTTGGTTCAATTCTTAAACTTACGTTAATGCTCCAACAGGATACTTTTATTATACACCTGATTTTGTTTTATTTTAATCGCTTTTATCATAGATTCTATTTTAACACGATTTTGAAATATTGATCAGTGAGGGATCCGTCAAGTTTACACAGAGAACAAAACACCACCCTGCGTTTCTTAATATTGTTCGGTTACAGAATACTAACATTACTGACTAGAATTTATATAGGAATATCTTTTGAAATATCATGTTTCGTGTTTGAAAATTATGCAGAATATTTTATTTTAAAATTTGAGATTTTCTGCAATTATTGAAAATGTATTTAAGAGTTGTTAAATTTATAAAGTATTGGACACTTTTTCATTTGAGGGACGATTGAATACAGACTTGGTTGCCCTTCCACAAAAGATCATATATGCATATATATATATTTTTTTATGAACAATTTTCTGTCGGCGATGATGACCGTGATTTGTTTGCATAAACAAGTTCGTAAATTAGCGCACCTTTTCGAAGGACATTCCTTTGCCATACGTTTACTTCATGGTAAAATTAGCATACAATAAATTGAGAATTTCGCGTGGTTCTCTTTATTTTGCAAGGAAAAAAGTGAATATTTAAGATGATACATCATATAAAAGTCCTGTGAAGTAATTATGTTTATACATACTATTGCATGGGTCTTTCTTTTAAAAATATAACACCAATCGTATGGGATAAATTTAAATTATAAGCCTAGGATGTAATCCAGTAAATCTCGATTACTTATCAACCATTTGCGAATTATTTATTTAAACAACAAAGCGATTGATATGGCAGGTGAAAAACAAAACGCAATAAGTGTACTTCACAACGTGGCTTGGAACGGATGAAACGTTGTTTTTTTAAAATAAGTTAAACAAATTTTAAACACTTCTACTACTACATGTACTACTGCTACTTCTACTACTATTACTAATAATAAATATTATATTAAGAATAAAATGTAATATAATTAAATAACTGCAGTGATAAGTACCGATCAAGCACAGAAAAAACGCGTCTCGCTATGCTGATTTAATTCTTCCTTTTGAAATGTGACGGAATGCACCAATAAATACGCTGTTAATTAACCAATCGCTCCGTCCACCAATCGACATGCAGATTCGACAACACCAACACACGGTTGAGGATAACGTGCGCTTAAATATATATCCGAATGGTTTTCCAGATTATGATTTTCGAGGGAAAGATCTAGCAATAAACATTTATATCGATAACTCTTTGTTCCAAAAATACTGTAAAGAAAGCATACCACAGTCTATAATATCGAAATTATCACCAGGTTTTTTCAGCTTTTAGGGAAGACATGGCTTTGAAATTTGGAAGTGTGTTGGTATTTTCAAGAAATTGGGAAACTAAATTGGGATTTAAAACTTAATGAAAGTGTTCAACATCTTTAATCACAAACACCATCATGATCAACGGTTTTCCACATAATAAGGTCACATCATAATATTAGTCAGCACTTTCCTTTCGGAAATCAACGATGACGATGCAAAAGAGCCACTTGTTATTAAATTACTATCATTAACAATTGGCGAAGTTTCAATGGGAGGACTTGTACTTGTTGACGATGTTTGTTTATTTAATTACGCTTTCTTAAACAAAAAATCTACAGTTTTCGTTTGGTCAGGTTTTTGCTTAGGAAGCGTTTCACGTAATATTTCGAATTGAGCGACATGTTTGTTTTCCATTAACCCGAATCACAAAACGCTTGAATTTCAGGAGACATGATGGGACTACGCTTCGTTGAAAAGCGAAACAGCCGATGTCATTAGCGTTTTTTTTTCCGATTGGGAATTGTTTAGCAAATTTTGGGAAAAAAAGTATACTTTTTGCGATTGGGAATAAAGCCGAATTTTGGCTATACAATCGGGCATAAAAACTCCCTGCAGTGAGTCACAAGCATTGAATTGGTATTTAATTCAAATTATGATGTTACCACAGCTAAATTAATACTAGAAAAGTCATTGAAGAAAATAAATACCTTCGCAATAGGTCATTAGAAGGCGCAAACAATTGAGTTTTAGTAAATTCAATCTCAAATGTTCGCTTCTTCTAATTTATTCCACTCAAAGACGAAACGCGTCACGTTGATTTATCTTATCAAATGATTTATTTCAAGTTCATATAATTCTGACAAATACAAAATATATAAAATAAACGTTTTGAATGTATTGACATTAAGGGGACATTACATGTGTACTGTGCAAAGAATATCGCGACATTTGCAAGCATATTATTTTCTTGCTCTTCTACATAGTGTAAACAGCATATCTATTACGTCTGAATTTGATACGCCGAAAATTGAGGGACGGCGACACAAAATGAAAATGTACAAAGGTTTTAAGGATTACAGATGATAACAAAACATACATAGCCATCCATGAATAGTTTACATGTTCATAATTAAGAAAATGTTCGGTAACCTCTTATCGCAATTTTTTTAATCAACATAAATTATGTGAAGCTGACAATTTGAAAAAAGTACATTGTTTTATAAATGGGTCACAATGGAGGTAATTGTTATAATTAAACAAATCCATATCTAAAAAAATGGAAAATGTATCGACAAACTGAAAGGGTGGAAATTAAAAATTAAAAATTAAAATTCAATTAATATAACTAATGATAAGCAAAAGTATTACTAATCTCCTTGCAGTTATTTTATTTTTAGTTTTGTTTTAGATATCTTTCATAGATTGAACTGTATTGATGCCCGAAGAGATGCTCGGATGTTAAATTATTTTCACGAATGTGGTGACTACCACATTACCGCATTTTATTGTTGAAGTGGTTTAAGCGTTGAATGCTTGCATGCGAAAACATTTCAATTCAAAAACAAATCCTACTGACGATACATGGACGCTTTCACGTAAAAGTCATGAGAGTCAATTATTTGTAATATTATCACATTAAGCTTGAACTATTTAATGCAAACAATTTATGGCAACCCATACATTCATTATAATTTTAGGAAACACTTTAATTCTTAATATCGTATATGGAAACTTTGTTTTAATGTAAATTAAATGTTAAACATACCGAGTTGATACCAAGAACAGGCTTTCTTCGTCATAACTGGGGTCACATTAATTATTATAAAAAGCAAACATGTCTATAACGTTATTTGTATTTATATCAGCCGAAATGAAAACCTCGTTTCCCTAAACAACAATGCAAGGAAGATATGATCATCTGGACGATAACGACGACGCATTTATATGATAAGTGCAGCACTTCCGTTAGCTTTTAAACATTTGAAACACGGAAATACGACTGCCGTTCTTGCGCGTACTTTATTTCCGGACGTCATGCAACACAAGCGTTTGATAATTGTATGTTTCACTTGCTGTTTTCATTTTCGCAGATACTTATTTTGTCATGTTTGATTGGGCAAGGTATACTGTTATTTGTCCACTTAAATCAAATTCCAAACTGTATATGCTTACTAAACAATTAATTCATGGTATTTTAACTATTTGTTATCGTCATATGGTTAACTACGGCAAAGCCTTGTGAGTCACACTGCGTGCACAATAACATTCCACAAACAGGCCAATCAGACTTAGCTGATCCGTACACTTCCAAGTATTTAATCAATATAAAACCACGCCGTTTTTGTTTTAAACAAATTGCTTTTCGTAAAAAGACGAGTTAGGGTATTTGCGTTCAAGTGTTTTAAACGATATGATAAATTGAATGAATTATTTGGGGATCATCTTTTAACTGAACAACCAATGTCTTTGGAAATTAAATAACGAAAGCACATGCAATCTTTATTTGGTTGAAATAAGTTTTGCTGAGTCATGACAGATTTTATTAGCTGAAATCCTACATGATTGTTCAAACTCAACCCCCCCCCCCCCGCTGTCTAACTGCTTCGCATATTTTACAAACATTTCACAACCAAATAGTCTTTATTTAAAGGTGATCTTAATGAGGACGCAGCAAATATTGGGGAGTATTGACTAGCCAGATTGTAATAGTGTGGTGCATGAATATAAGTCGTTTTTAGCTCACTGGTGGTGTGCTTATGCCAAACGTTTGATGTAGAGGCACCTGCGTATGTGACAACGTTATTTAAACAATATCGCTGTTTGCACATAACAGTTGCAAAGTGGTTTTACGCGTAACGTGTGTTTGATATGCAAGTTAATTGAAATGCCATCGTATTTAAACGGTTGATCTTTGATTAAATAAAACACACACAGAAAAAACAATAACACAGTAAACTTAAAAAAACAATAACACTATATACAAGTTTTAAATGGAGTTTTATTTGCATTCTTTACATATAAATCGCGGAAATCAACTGAGGGTTTAGAATTGTTCAATGTGGTACTGTATGGCAAGACGCAACACGTTTGAAACATTAGATATGTTAGCACCAACATTGTGTTCACATAGTTCTTCTGACTTCACTGCATGGTACACTACTCCGAATCTGAATCATATGTGCTATTTCAAATGATTGTCAAGATAAAATACTTCTGTAACCATTTAATTTACTTTATTTAACAGTCATTTTTTAATAAACACAATTATTATGTAAACGGACACAATACTTATTTAATTGAACACAATTATGATTTAAAATAAAACAACACATTATTTATAAATATGTAGGCAGGATATAATTTAATAAGATTGATCGAGGCCAATTTTGTATGATTTTTTCACATATGTACACAAAGGCTACAACAAATTGATAAGATTTATGAAGGAATTTCGCAAACAAACTTTAGATCGAGCAATCGCTATAATGTTTTATCAATTACTGTTTTGATATAATAAGGGCCGAGCGCAATACAGCTTTAGTGTGCTAATATGTGTTGAATATTTCTTTAAAATGCATTCAGATTCTAAGAATCTACCATTTGAATCTCGTACTATTAACTGCTTAACGGCTAAACAGTCTGCATCTTAAAATATGTAGGCTTAACCGAAATGGTTAGAACACAACCGCACTTTAACAATAAGATTTGGCGCAAACAGAACATATGCGGGCTCAAAGTTTTTTGGAAATTGCATTTGGACGAATATTATATCCTTTTTCTGTGGTCTTATGAAGATTAAAGTAAAAAAAGGTGACAATGTGATCGTCAGTCAACTGTATTGTACTGCTGAAGTTTGCTTATATTTGTGAAAGTTAATGTATCAACACATTTGTATAATAATTGTTAAATACATGTAACCGTTGATCATAATAGTCCTTCTTATAATTTGAATCCTATTGAAAATACTTAGATTTTCTGTTGTTTTAGTAAAATATATTAAATATGATAAAAAGAGACGTTGGCATAGTTAAGTTCGGCTTATGAAATTTGTTCATGAAATCCACGAGTCATTTATAAACATTCCACACAGAACGTAAATGGACACTTTAATAATTAGACTGACACACTCACGTGACGCCCATTTATCAACGTAAATCAACATTTGTTCTACTAACATTTAAATATGTTCAGCTAATCGCTACACGATATTGTTTGCGACAGTCGCGGCGACGCACGATATTTTTCGCGACAGTCGATGCGACACACGATAGTTTGCGAGACAGTCGCGGCGACGCACGATATATTTAACACGATATATCTCCTTTTGGGCTGCCTACACAAGGACGATATATCGTGTTAAATATATCGGGCGTCGCAGCGACTGTCGCGCAAAAGATCGTGTATCGCTTCGTGTGTCTAGTGTCGCCCTTGAAAGAAGTGCGAGATTATAGATGGCACTATCCGGTTTCCGTAGTATATCCAAATAATATTTTATCTTATTACCAAATGAAACTCGATGGAATAACAACGATCGTATAAACATGAGCTTTATACGATCGCTAATTTTAGATCAGGGTATTTTCCGATTGCTATTTATAGACGGAACTACTTTTTTTGACCTCATTCAAGTTCATGTGAAACTAATATTTTCAAGGATCTCATAGGCATAAAAAATAATTGGATTTATAATAATTGTCAATTCAGAATGTTTAATTTAAAAAAAAGTAATAACTTATAAAAGAAAATGTTTGTTTTCTTATTATATTTTTATTTTCATTTATTTATGCTGTAAATATTATGCACTTAAATTGCTGTCTGCAACACAACATAATTAACAAAAAATGTTTGATCATATTGAATATTTAAATTTTAATTTCATACTAGAGGATAGTGACTTTGAAACTGAACTCAATGAGCAAATTGCAAATACATAAGATAAGATGTTGTTGAAATTTCATATGAAGACTTTCAGGCACAGTTTGGGTTTGATGCCAGAGTGTTGTTTGATTTTGAAAATGAACTAGAACAACCTGCTACTGACAATGTAGCTTCTGAGAACATTCCCATAGATGATAGAAATAAGGATTCCAATGCTATAATCAAACAAAACATGTTATATATTTTATATATTGATACTTTATTTAACAACTGATTAAAGTCCATACTTATCACATGTCATGCCTTTATATATGTATACTATTTAATGTAAATCCTATTATGACGCAGAAATCCTGTTCTTGGTATCAAATCAGTACGTTTTACATGAAATTCATTATATTCATTATATCATTTCGGTTAATCGGAACTGATCGTGTACATGGCTTTTATTTTAAACAGAACTTCTCATAAGATTTACGGTTTGCAAAAAAAGTCACACACCTTCCTAAGAAAAAACAGTATGGATAAAGCATTGATTACTGTCTTTAATAGAGTTACATTACGTAAATAGAACTATACTCGGAATACATCCTGTTTTGTTATGTATTTCACTAACATAAAAAGTTGATTATGATGATTAATACACTTTAATACGCCTACTTGTTGAGCTTTACTTGGTAGAACATATTATCCTTAATCACTCGGATATATCTTATAAGGTCTGTCTTCCTCAATCGTGCATTCGTGTTGTCAAGTATGTATTACGATCGGCTATATAACAACTGGTTAGCTGATGCTTTCTATCATATGTCAAACGACATCGTTAAGTCACTAACAGCATAGCTAGACGCGATTTTTCTGTGCTTGATCAATATATCTGCAGGTATTTAATTATGTAACGATTTTATTTATAATGTAATAATACCTAATAGCAGTAATAGTGGTTCTTGATGTAAATGTAATAGTATTTTTTTAAGCATTATGTGTTGTCGTTTATTTTCATGTGGTTACATTGTTGGTTTTATGTTTTTTTTATCAATTATGTATCAAGAATGTTCATGTAATGTCAAATACATCTTAATATGTATCATGTTGTTATTGAATTTTAAATTATTATAACATGAGTCTACTTTTGGAAAAGAATGCAAAATGTTACAAGTGTGTTGATTGTTTATCCAGGCCACGACGGATTATTAGTCCGGCGAGAACCTTACTTACTATGTTTTTACTATTACTTTCCATGAAAATAAATGTCCGTTTATATTATTATATATTAGATTATGAACGAGTTTATATTTGCATAGGTTTGTTTGGTCAACAATTTTTTGTCGTCAGTTGTTGTTTGTGTTTGAAATATTAGTAATTGTGAGAATACAATATCGTTGATATCACTTTTGATTGTTTTAGGCTGAAAATGATTTTACTATCCCAGTTTTAGACACTAGAAACTTCTTTAAACAATTATATCGCATAATTTTGAAACTAGAATGTTTGAAGAGAAAAAAATGTTATTTTAGGAAATGTGCCATTCAGGTCGGTCTTTCTGACGGAACATCACATAAGCCAAGATGTCTGTGACACGATAAATTCTTGTCTTTTAGGAACTATGACAATCGGCATTGTTATTGCCCTGACCACGACTGTCATGCTGAACTACCTCAACATCTCCGCTGATGCCTGTCAGCCGAAGTATTGGGCTGATGGATGCAGCCATGTCGCCAACTTATGGTTCAAAGCTGACTGTGACAAACACGACATATGCTACGCTTGCGTAGGTCTTGAACTGTACTTAGTTTAATTGCTCTTTATGCAGTTTTCAATTTAATTTTAGTCTTCAGTTTTAGTTTTTAGTATTAACAATATTTACCCCAATTTTAACCATTATGTTACATTTAGTTCTGTGTGGTGTTGTATAAATGCATTATCCTGTATTGCATGGCCTAGTAGCTACTTAAACCCCATTGTCTTTAAGTCGTCTTTATTTAGCATGGTGGGCTGATTGAATCGAAGTATGACGTTAACAGAGGCATTTACTTATCCGTTGAAGTGTTAGACTTCAAATAAACTGACTGATACTGAAAACACTTTCTGATTGTCTATGTGAACTCCATCATAAAGCTTTTGTGCATGGATTAAGAGTTGTATTGTTTTATATTTTAAATTATCGTTAAATTGATTATTTCAATCGTGCTTTTAACGGCAAGTCTTCATTTTAACAGAGCACTTAGTATAGTATTATTGTTAAAAGTAAAGCGTTTGAATTGTAGTTGTTTTTATTGCATTAAGAAACGGATCCTGATTCGCCGATAAATTTTACGTTCTCAATAGCTGTTGCTTAAAGCGAGTACATCATATTCTACTAAAAACAACAAGATATGTAAAATGCTAATTATTACAAAAATAGAATGACAATTCAGACAAAGTGGTTGAAGAAAATCAATGAAATTATAGTTTTATAGAAAATAATGCTTGCGTACAGTATAAAACTCATGCGTGAATAAATGCTTTAACACCTGTGAGACACCCCACTATTTTGTGCAGGTTTATTAATACGACACAAGGCATACAATGATGGTGACTAACAGCATGCATGAACATTATTATTTTTCCCCGCAGGGCAACGGGCGGAGTGTTTCACGCCTGAACTGCGATGACCGTTGGTATGACAACATGATGAACTCGTGCAGTGCGGTGCATTGGTTTGGACGATGGTTTTGTCAGATGATTGCTTGGATTTACTACCGAGTAGTTCGGGACTGGGCAGAGAAGTCTTATAGAGCTCCGTCCGTTTGGTTTTGCGGCGAAGCCTGGGTGCCCGCGTGTGTGTGATGATACAAAGTATATTTTGTGTATGCTATATGCTTAAAAAGTTGATACTTACAAATACATTTATCTTGTACTTGAAGAGCTGTATTTTTTCCTTGACCATGTAATACTGAATTGTCTGGTACAAAAAATATTGGTTTCATTACCATTTGGTCAAATACTTATTTGTTAGTAAACTTGCTATGTCTTGTTTAAATTTATTACCTAATTAAATGCTGCTAAATAATAATGTGCTTGATAGCAGACGTACTATGGTCTCACACCATTTAGCTATAGGCCTCCGCCTAATATTGCTAAATGTATTTGAGAGCATACATAAACATATCATGGGTTATTCGGTTGCTTCCTATTTGTGTATGTTATAATTAATTGCATGCTATTTTTACCTTTTCCATACTTCTTCTATGGTTATAAAATCGTCTTTGTATAACCGATCGTAATAAACATTTATTCACCGTGTCGTGTGCTAGTCAATTCGTCTGATAGCAAGTGTTCTCTTCTTTTGCATTAATATCCTACTGGTAGTCAAATACTACTGACGTTGTATGAAAGAAGACTTGATATAATATGTGTTTATAAAATCAACATATTATTGTTTGGTGGTATAAACAATGTAATGCTACAACTTTATATAGCTTATGCATTTAAAACCATAACATGATATTTATACACTGAAAATGATAATGCAAGCACTATCTTTAAAAAGATAGTATGCGTTATATTGGTTTGCGTTGGTGAACTACATATCTACATAAAAACTCGCATTAATTCATAGTCATGGGTCGTGTGTGTGAAAAGTGTGCTTATCCGATTTTAAAGTCAACTTTGTATTTCCCCAGTCTTAGACCAACACATCGATATTGACGAGGAAAATTACAAACATTTTTTGAAAAACTGCTGATGGGAAATTAATCAAAATGATGTTTACTTCAATGACGTTCATAACGACCAAGTTTTTCTAAGCCCTCTGCCGATAACGACTAGTCTTGTCGTAGGTGTTCTGATCCGGAACTTGTGTTTTTGTCTGCGTACGCCATTCAACTGTAAAACAAAAATCATTTGTAATCACAATGGTATACAACTCGAATTATGATAATGTTTTCGTATGTTTTATTTTGATGATTTATTCACAAATGTTTCATCTGTTTTACGAAAAAAACCTAAGATCGGATATACACACTTAAATGTAATGCATTACGACTAAGTGATGCTGAGCACTTCGCCTAATAATCATACATAACGACGAAGTAATTATTAGCTCTTCGCCGATACGGACGTGTTTACTCCTATTAGTTACAGAACCATACATCGTGTGTATTTCTGTTATGAACGATATACTTAAGATTAAGACAAGATTTATCAATTTCTAATTTGCTCACTAAACGCATTTTTTTACAAATGCAAAAATGCTTTAAATTCTTACCATTCTGGCCACATTGCGGGAATTATTCAACATGTTATTTGGTATTTACCTATAGCATATACAATATAAGACAGCTTCCTTTAATCATACTAAATCTTCACATATATTCTGTTAAATACTCTAAGGTTTTGCACAGAATTGTCCTGCACAACGATAATCGGTTCAAATTAATAATATGGTGGTAATCCTTAAATATAGTGCAAAAGGATCGATGATTTTTCGGACCCCATATTCTTCATATATATTCGTTACTGACTACGTATTATTAGTGATGCACATTGTATAGTCAGGCTTAGCTAATGAAACAATTTAACGTGAATACGCTCGACTTATAACGAGACTTTTCTTTTAGCTCTTTTAAAATTTAATAGCGTGTACAGAAGAAGTTAAACTAAACTCGATTTGAAAGGCGATGTAAACGACGTGGCTAAATTAACTGTATACTTTTATACCATTCAAATGCTGACAGTGGTGAATGTGTATTTTAAAGCTTATGGTGTCCTTCAGCGCTTGAGGATGTGTCCCAGCACTCCTCCTTAATTAACTATTTGACTCACGAAAGTTGAGATGAATTTCGAATTATAAATGCTATTCCAGCCATTTGTTTTTCACAGAAAGATATTTTTTAACTTTGGTGTGGTCTTGTGTTGTGAGAGTTAGCCAGAATACCATGTGGAAATCCCACCTTTGCAGCATGTCGAACCTAGCCTAGCTCATATGCTTCTCGGAACAAGAAATGAACCCGGGCCACCGAGGTTGTCCAACCAACGCTACCGGAGTGAAAGAAAGTATATTTCAGAAAATAATGCTTTGGAATAAATGATATATATGACAATGTTACATTTTAAAAATATGTATGAGTATGACACTTGTGAGTTCCATATATGTGGATATTTCAATGCCCGAGTTGGGGAAAGACCATATTTTGTTTTTACATGACACTGTTCATGTCTGTGTAGAAAATGGTTAACCTGATGATTATGTACCAGATGTAAACTTACCAAGATAAAACCTTAATTAAACTGGAAATGAATATGGAAAGTTATTACTGGATGTTTGTAAAATGTCAGGTTTAAAAATAGTGAATGGTAGATTTGGTTTAAATACAATGTAGATATATAGGAAAACACACATTTGTAAGTTCACAAGGCTGTAACACTATTGATCTTGCTCTCTGTTCAAGTAATATGTTTCAATAGATTCATAAGTTAAAGATCCTAACATTTTATCAGATCAATGTGTAGTAAAATTTAGTATTGAATGTAAAACTTATATAGATACATACCCTTATAGCCATATGGAAAATGGTGCCAGAAAACATGCCATACAATTATAAATTGGATAATGAAAAAAAGGATCACATAAATGCATTTAAATGTGAAAATGTAATAAATACAGTTGAAACTATTAGAGGCTGTATTGATCAAACCCACAATAGTAAGTCATTAGATAGTTATTCAACTGAGGAATAACTAATTAAAGGTTTGTCTTTGTTAGAGGAATAGTGTGATAGCTGGAATTTATTCGTTAACACAAATAAAACAACAGTTATGGTTTTCAAAAAAACGGGTAACTTAGGAGGGATATTAAAATTGTGTACAAAAGCCAAGCGTTAGAACGGTTAAATCATTTACATACTTATGAATTGTTTTTACTACAGGAGGATCTTTTGTAAATACTTTTGAAACACTTGCAGGTCAAGCCTCAAATGCTTTTTTTTTAGCTTAACTCATACATAATAAATAATCCAACAATTTCAATACTTACGAAATAAGAGTTGCTTTATCAGCTTGTTTTACCACCAATTGTATTATGTGTCATAAATCTGGGTCTTAACTGAGTCGATGGCAATTGAAAGAGTGCAATTACCTTTTGCAAAAAAATACTAGGCGTGAAAATTCAAACACAGACTAATTTTGTATATGGGGAACTGGGAAGAACATCCTTGATAACTATTAGAGCCATTAATGTATTACGGTATTGGTTGAAAATTAATCATTTATAAGATCATAAGTATGTAAAGTGTATTTATAGCCACATGTGTGAGAATTTAATAAATAATCCAATATGTATTCTTGGGAAAAATCTGTTTGCACTCTGTTGAAGACCTTAGGCTTTCAATATGCATGGCTAAACAAAGGTAACGGTGATGAAACGTGTTTTTATCCTTGGTAAAGTCTAGATGAAATGATACATTTATCCAAAATTTGATGTCAGAACTTAATGATAATTCAAGAGCAATAAGATACAGGCAGTTGTGTAAACAGCAACCTTACTTAAAAATGTTAGTATAAATACGTTTAGATCTGATCTTTGTACATTAAGGGTTTCATCCCGTAGATTAGAAATCGAGGCAGGCAGATGACAAAAACCTGAAACCATACCTTTTCAAGATATAATATGTCGAAATTGCAATGGTCTTGAGGATAATATCATTTTATTAGAATGTTCCTTATATGATGATAATAAGAAATTTGTACAAATATTTTTTGTACATATATAAATACATATGCAACACAAACTATCATATACTTGCAGACAGTGACATACAAACAAGCACATATGCCACAAAATTAATGTCATAATGTCATACTTATATACATAATTGTAGACAGTGACATACAAAGACAAAGCCATTAGCATAGAAGGTAGAAAAAATATATAGATGAAAAAATAACTAACACAGAATCTAGAGCTAATGCTTAGTATCTTAGTCCATGTTTATTTATTTTTTAATATTGTACAAAAGCATATCATTTCGTCAATGCATTATATTCTAAAGGCTGTAAATATTTCTTGTTTTTATTAACAAAATCAGACACCATATTATGTCTTTGTTAACTATTACATAACAAATATTTACCAGGAAAAAAACACAGCTTCATGTCAACAGACATTAAGAGTTTACAAACTGAAACGAATGTTGTAACTATAAGACAATTGCATGCATTTTTGTGTTAAAAAAAAGATTTAAAAAGTATTTATAGAGAACATACGTAGAACACTAGATGTTCCGGTATATATACATATTTGAAGTATGTTTAAATTGTAATAAGTAAAAATATTCAGATGAATCGAAAGCATAAAACGCAAAAATAGGTACATTTTTAAAATAAAGACATTTTCCAGGGGATATATATATTTAAATTACCAATGTGTATAAATTGTAGTAAGCAAATAGTTTTTGCTTATTCAAATGAAAAAAGGCATAGAATAAAAAATAGGTGCATGTAATTGTGAATTATGACACATAGGTGCTACCTATCTTTTCTTTTAAGATTTAAACTTGGTCTTTTGAGCTAAAAAAACAAAACAAATATTTATACAAAGTTGTAAAGAACTATAATTATCATTAAATTTAAATACTAAGTTTGGTCTACAATGGTAGAAAACAATCCCATTCAATGTCAAAGGATTCTGTATTATTATTTTAAATTGATATTTTTCTGAAGTTTTCATATTCATACTTAATGGTTTTTTTGGCTCCTGTAATGTTTGGAATGAATTTATTCATTTTACACTTGTACAAGTGTAGCTTGATAAACAAAATAACATTATTTATGGCTATGTCTGACTTTTTTAGATACCCAAGTAGAAAACTTTTCTTATTCATTAAAGGGAACACTTGACCTGGTAATATGTCATTAATTAATGCTTATGACATTCTCAAAATAAATGTTCTAAATTTTCCTCACGTTGTTTGCAAAAAAGAGCACAACGGATCATCAGTTATTTTCATTTTGTTCAAAATACAATATTTTTATAAGTATGCTATAAATTATTCTGTATTGGAACCACTGTACCTTAACATCATTTGATATTAAAAAGGGTAGTTCACAAATGCAGTTCCATTCATTTTCATTAATTATTGTACTGAATTTTATACCCTATTTTGCTTTAACTGAATGGTGTTCATTGTTCTCATTTACAATAGTGTAAAGTCTTTTAGCAACAGATTCCTTTTTAAATATGATTTGCAATAATTGGGGCAAAAAGGGTTTAATCATTTGTTGGCTAGGACAGGGTAAACAATATTTGTTTCACAAATTTATCTATTGATCTTGTCACCCCTATACAATTAATACAAGTATTTTTAAATTGTATATTTCACTCAATTCATCAACATAAATAAAGGTTCCATTTTTTAATATATCACGTATACAGTGAATTCCAGCATCAAACCATGATTTAAAGTAAAAACTTTCATTGCCTATCAATATATTTGGATTATAAAAAAAGTGGATAATACATCAATTCTTCTGCTATTACTTCTAATTTACTACAATAAACGGAGAAGCGTTTTAGAACATCTACCCAAAAAGGGTTTGAAATTATGTTGTATATATTTGAAGCATAATGATAACTGCAGTTAAATTTTTTTATAAGTATCAAAGTATAATTGTGAATAATATATCCAATTTCATATAAATAATTGAGTGTTTTGCAACCAGAAAAGTTTCAATGCTTGAATAAATGCATCCAAGTTTATAATGTTTAAACCTCCATCACTATATTATTTTACCATCATTGTAAACTTTACTTTACTATGCCCGTCCCAAATAAAAGTCAGAATAGAAATTATGATTGAATTAAAATGGTATTGGTTGGGTTAGGCAGTGATATGAACAGGTGATTGGATAATGACACAATACGAGTTTTCACAATGACAATCTTTTCCATTTTTTAGGATATTTTCCACTTTAACCATTTTTTAATTGTAATTTATATGAAATATTTTTACAGGTCAACATGGACATTTATTCCAAGAATTTTGAAGCTTTGTTGCATCCAGTTTAATTTCCATTTAGTTTTTATGGAATAAGAACTATATTTGTGTTTGCCAATCCAAACAACATTCCTCGTATCAAAATGAACATTTAGACCTGACATGTTTGATCAATCTTGTATAATATTTAGTGTTTCATTTAACGAGTGTTCGGTACCATCTAATAAAATAGTAGTTTCGTCATCAAACTGGGACAATTTATGTTCAATTCCATGTATTGTTATACTTTTTATATTCTTATTAGCTCTCAATACAAGTGACAAAACTTCAGCGCAGAGCATAAAATTATAAAATGAGAGGGGATCTCCGTGTCCGCAGCCCCTTGCATTAGGGAAAAAGTTGGAGAAGAAACCACACTGAGAAAAAGCCGACTTAAAGTCGTTATATAAAATCTGAAACCAACGCTTAAAGTCTGGACCAAAATTAAAGAAAGAAAGTGTATTTTGTACAGAGAACCATGACAATGAATCGAAGGCCTTTTCAAGTTCTATTAGGAGAAGTAAAACCGGGATACAATTTTCTTCAGTATTATGAATGATGTCACATATTTAACTTTAAGTTATAACTCCAGAGCAAATTTTATAAACAGTATTTATAAGAGTAATAGGGCGCAAATTCTGTATAAAAAGCTTAGATATATCTCTTCTTGGAATACAGGTTTTTATGCCTTGAGTTTGTGTTATAGATACATTTCCAAAATTGAAAGCTTCATTAGAGACAACAAAGGTTCAATTTTTTTCCAGAACATTTGATAAAAATTAGCATGGAAGCCAGAACTTCCTGGGCTTTTTTTATTTGTCATATGTTTTGAAAGTGTAAACGCTCCATCTAAAGTTATAAAACCTTCAATTGAAGAGGCCTCAACCTGGGTTATATTTTGGACAATTCCTTTTACATAATTACTTAAGTCTTCACTATTACATTCATTGTTTTTGCTTATAAAGAGACTGATAATAAGATGCTATTTATTAAGTATACATTTTTGGTCAGTTATTTCTCTATCATCTTCATTTTTTTGTTTATATATGGTTTTTGTTATTGTGTTGTTTTTTGTAGACTGCAAATATATTCAAATGGTTCTTCACATTGCAAGGTCCACTGAAATTTGAATCTAAACATACATCCTTTTAACTGTGTGCTCTAAATATTGTATATTTCAGATTTCAAATTTTCTAGTTCTTCAATATTCTTTGAAAAGTTTTTTTCCAATTCTTTAATTCTAGTTAATAACTTGCTTTCTATAAGTTTTGATCCCTTTTTATAAGACCCACATGAAAAAGATTTTCCTCTTAATTCTATCAACAGAGTTTCAAGAAAAAGTTGATCACTTATTGTAACTGTTATTCGATGTTAGGAACTTCCTTTATAGTTTGATAATTGTATATTGGTAGTGCGTATTGAAGTTTAATATCATTCATTTTTATGTTTATTTCTTGTACATACACAATGCCTGTCAGTAGATAATTATTATGTTTCCATAGATCTTAATTATGAGAAAAATTGCTTAATGATATATTAAATGTTATTATTGAATGATCGGATTGAAGACTTGATTCAATTTCAGTAGTTTTGAAGTGTTGCAAAAAGTCTGATGTGATTAAAAATAGGTCCAGCAAAGGCCTGTTGTAGTGGATTTGTTCTACGCCAGGTAAATCTCTTTTCTGACTGGTAATGATGTCGAAATGGATCTTTGTGTTTTGTGTAATTATAATAATCTACTTCAGGATCAATAACTTGGTTAAAATCTCCACATATGATAAAATAATCATGTTCAAATCTTTCAATCATTTCGAAGATATCAGTGAAAAGAGGGAGAGTCAATATTTGGTCCATATAAAGTCAGCAACGTAAAGCGGTATTCGCTAACAGAAATATAAATTGCAAAAAATACCGTTGGAATCAGCAGCAGATTTATGCACTGTATAATATGCGCTTTTGGATATAAACATACCAGTTCCCCTAGAATTAGCAAATCCATAGCTCAAAAAGCATTCCGATCACCATTCCGAATAAATGGTATTGTACATATCAGGGGTAAAATGTGTATACTGCAGACAATATATATTAGCATTTAACTCCTTTAAGTGGTTAAAAACCTTAAGCCTTTAATTTCCCATTTAATCCTCTACAGTATAAAGACACAATTATGAGATTGCTAGTCATTTGGTTAAAGTAAGTTCAAAGGAGCTAAAATCATATCCCATGTCTTTACAGTGTGTTAATAAATAAACACAGTAATTCTGCTGGACAGGTATCTATACATACAGAACAACATGAATTTAGTTATACGAAATTCCGTATACCATGCCTTTAAAATGTAATAAAAGTTAAGAATATTGATTGTTCTAGAAAAGTATCTAGACATAAAGAACAAAACATAGAAAACAAAAGGAAAACACCTGTAGTGATACTACTGAAAAAGTATCTAGAAATAAAGAACAAAAACATAGAAAACAAAAGGAAAACACATGTAAATAAACACATATATATATATAATTGTACTGGATGTATTCAGTTCAATGATTCAGTGGTCCTATGACATGAAGATAATGATCTGAAATAAAGAAATCAATAATTAAGTATGAATCTTTTGAAGGTACAACATTTTATTCATAATGGTTTGTGCAATCTTCAATTGGTTTTTATTACCGCGTCCAAATATATAATTATCAAGTCAGCTAACGCTTAATAGCACTGAACAGTAAGATAGCAAGGGGGACATTGATTTACATACGTCGTTATACTTTGCATTTTATTGACTTCTAAACATAGAGCGAAGAAGAAATTTGATTAAATGTAACAATGTCATGTTGTATGGTGTATCAGCTAAACTCTTAATTAGTTGAGGATTATTTTAACAAAATTATACAATAACTTCTTTTAGTACTTATTGATTTACCTAGGTAGTAAAACTTTGTTTTTTATTAACATCTAAACATAGAACGAAATCGAAATTTGTTTAAATGTAAACATGCCAAGAAGAATGGTGTAATAGCTTAACTATTAATACATTTGAGTATTATTTCTACTATTTGGATTTTTCCATTCTAGACAATATTTTAGTGATCATACAAAGTTTAAAAACATGTAGGCTAGCAACAGGCCAATATATTATTTCTTTGCAAATATTTTAACAGTTATTATGTTTTTGGCTTCTAGCATATACACAGATTTTATATTTTCTGGGAAACCAAAGGGAACATGCATCAATGTAAATTAACATCCTTTAACATAGCACAGTTCATGGGAACATAAATCCAACTAAACCACACAGACAATGATCATGCACGTAATACGAAAATATTATTTTATTTAGCACTGTTACAGATGTGAGTGTTAAGTTTCAAATAAAATTCAGTTTAAAAAAACAATCTGCCAATAAACATTACAAAACGTTTATTGATAGATTCTTGCCTGTGCTCAGCCCATCAGGAAAAACTAAAAATTTATATTATCATAATATTTCTAAACTACTAACAATATTAAAAAAGACGGTATTAAAAAAAAACAGACTCTGTTTACATCCACAATGTGTACTACCTTTTTAGTGGTTTATTGTTGTCTCTGCATTTTTGTATATTTGTTTTAATTGCGGAAATATGAAAAAGTTGACTTAACTGCAATATTTTATCAAGGGGATGTAACTCCAAGGATGTAATCAGCCTGGGTAAGGTTACAACATACGAATATATACAATATAAAGAAGTGAAACACCAGCTGCTGAAGCAGTATTGCATTCTCATTATATACAATTAGTTGGTCCTTTATTTAAGGCAAGTGACCAATTGCCAAAACAGTTAATATCACATTTCAAATAGATGATTCAAGTTTTTTTCCGGGACCAGAGTTTTTGCCACTGTTCAATTGTATAATTTATGCTAGCCGATTTTGAGGCGCTGCCATTTGACACTTTTCGGTCGTACGTTGTATTGTTTATTATTTATCGAATGTCAATTGCTCGTTGCGCTCTTGTCCCCGAAAGTGTACGAATAGTTTCCCGCCGCTGGACCAGGCCTTCTTCACCAACTCGGGAAATTTAGGACGCAATGAAGCAATAACATCTGCATTGATCTGTGTCAGGTCTTAATTGATAAAGATGCCAGTACCTTGCGGAAGCTTAGCGCGTTTCATGATTTCAATTTTCGTTTTGCGCCTGATGAATTTAACAATGACTGGCCTTATTTATTTTTAGCATATTTTCCAAGGCGATGGGCAACGTCGATATCTTTGGTCTCGATATGTGTACCAAGCTTTTCGTTTAACTTTAAGACCGTGTCGTCGGCCACGTCCATTGATGCCTGTTGGTCCGAATCGTTTGAGAGGCCAGTAATACGCATGCTGTTCCTCCGGTCGTACTGTTCTAGTTCGTTTAGCCTTGATGTGTGGCTGCACTCGGGGTCATATCGCTTTTTTTTCAGAGAATCTATTTCACACCTTTGTTCCTTAATTGTTGCGTTTAATGAATCTATTTAGTTTTTATTTTCGAAAACGCCACATTCCATTATTTCGAATTTTTTTAGTACACTTCCTAGAAACTTTTCTTTATTTTATCGAGAGTATCTTTTATTATCGTTCTGATTAGGGAAGTGTCATTTTTGACAGCACGTTGGATAACATAGAGCTTATTTCATCGAGGCGCTTTTCGATTGACGTTTCCGTGTGCTCTTTCACTGATTAAGCTGCACCGCTTTGATCAAAGTCAGTCATCTTTTTTGGTTATTTTTTCCTGTTCTATTTTCGATGTTTTACTGCTCTTTTTGTTTTGCTTGGTTTGTTTATTTGTGATTGATGTTTCGAATACGGGTACATCACATACGCTAGCGTTGCTCTAACTATCTGTGGATGAGTGTTGCCTTTTGCTAATTATTTGTATACTTTTTAGGTTGTATTATTTGTTTGTGGACGTATACGTGTTCAACGGTTTATTTAGAACAACCGGAACCCTAAATAAATATTACTGGAATAAACCAAACATGCTACAAATTATTGATTAATGCAATCGGATATTACAAGTACTAACAGAAACTAAGCTATGTATGTGCATTCAGAATTCAGTCAGAGAAACATGTATACATATTATTATGATTAATTGTATATAATTCATTACTTAAACTTCACTTCTCGCTCTCTTGTATAATCGTCTTTGTTGTTGATGATGTAATCGTTATAGCATTACAGTTCAAATAGATTCTAAATGTTGATATCCCCAAAACAGTTGCCCTATACCTTTTCTTGTATTAATACTTTATTGAACAAGTTATGAAATTGAAAACTGATCACAAGTCATGCCTTTATTTATGTTACTATGCTTTGATTATGTATACTTGTGAACTGTATGTATATTATATATATTAAATAAACCATAAACAATATCAACACTTTAAATTATGTTTTATATATGAACAGAAAAATATTCGGTATTTTCTTATTTATTTGGCTCCAATAAGCCTTTTTAAAGTTGTTGCTATAAATTGACAAAAATTTATTTCATGTTATTTAACACAACAATTATATACTGACGTCAATTACACAAGCACTGTCATAGGAGTAAGAACTGACGTTAGTGTTTCAGTTGAAGTGTGACATAATCTATTATGATATGTGTCAAAGTTTTTATGTATTCATTACTAGTATTTTATATGCTGTGCACTTTCAAACTGGATTAATAAGTAAGTGTCAACACCACATAATATACATTCTTCATCCAAATGTTAATATCTAAATACATGTTTTTTTCCCTACGATATATTAAACCGACTATTAACGTTACATTGTATTATATTACTTAAAACATTGGTTCTCCATCACTAATCACATAAATCAGTGAAAAACATATTTAATTTCCATCTAATAAGCCTGTCTAGCAGCGTCTTGAGGAGGTACTAGTTGACGCTTTTTGAATGGCCCTGACCGCACGTATTTCCATTTTCTTAAAGTTCTAGTTACTTATCTTTGGAACATTCAGTGTTGAAAAAAAGTAATTAACGCTCGATTGATCATTGTCGGCTCGGGTACTACTTAAATGTATCCCGAGTACTCTTAAGTATACTTTAATGTACCCAGGGCACGGTAAATTTACTAAAACGTACCCCGAAACGCAAAATCGGTAGTTGTCGGCTTTACAAAAATAATTATTGTCATATTTATGCCAATACTTTGTACAATTACCTCTATATTACCGAAACTCATAGTACAAAGAGGATAATGAGACAGTTATTTTTTCGAAGTGAATTCTGTTTCGTATTGCTTGGCGCGTTTTACGACATCAGAAATTAGGAGGGAATAAAACTCGAGTACAGTCTAAATTTGCCGGCTATGTGTTGGTATATTTTCCGGACCCGGTGTACATTTAAGTACAATAACCACAATACAAAATCTATGAGATCACACAAGTAGCAGTCATTTGCAAAGCAATTTTCAGACATAATTACTTTTGGCGAGTAAACTGTGAAAAAATAACCTTTAACAATTTTTACGCGGTTGCAAATTTATTGCAATACATGGATATTTCAAAATGTCCATTTATAGAACTGATTTACACAGTTTTTCTACAGCCACGTGATAATATTTGCTGCTTCAAGTCCCTTTGTACGCATGTACAGCGTGTTCCATTCAATATACATGTAGTCCATGTAAAATCCGTGTTTTAATAAGAGCGCGAAAGTTTGCTGTTGTCTGTTTCCACAGATGGAAAGCGTGCTTGTTTCAATAGACCATGCGCTGTAACTAAATAAAGACGCGACGCGCAACGAGACATGTACTATTGTATAAGGAATATTTTAAATCGGAATTCATACATAAAATGGAAATTTATTTACCCATTGAAACTTAAGAAAAATATACGTAAAAATACGATTGACACTTTGCAGTAGATGTATTTTTACCAGGCTACGTTTTTTGAAATGTACGTTGGTACACAACAATTGGTGAGGCGGGGGGGGGGGGAGCGGCGCACGTAGAGGAATTACCCGATACTGTCTATACCTATGGTTTGCTTGTTAATTTAATACAATGCTCGTTGATACCAATACATTTTCGATACCAATTATGTTGTTCATTCTTTGATAGTCAAACACACAAAGAGACTTGTACAGAAGTGAAACTCAAGCTGCTGGAGCATTATTGAATTCTTATTATAAACAATTAGTTGGTTCTTTATTTAAGGCTACTGACCGATTTCCCAAACAGTACAAAACAGCACAAAACAGCGCAATACAAAGCAACATAAACACATATAAGAATAAAGCTGGGGTCACCGCCTTGGAAGCATTGTGGGTTTAAACCGGTTTTAGAGCGCTCAACCTCACACTTGGCCCAGCAATATTCATGATACATTTAAGAGTAAATAAAATTTAACCTCATAGCATTGTAACTCAAATTAAACAATAATAAAATGGAATCAAAACGCATTCAATTTAATTACCATTTAATTGTTCAATGGCAGGAAAGATACCAGAGCAACAGAGTTACAACTTTTTAGGAACGATAAAATGAAACTACGAACAAGTGTCAACTACATTCCTTCTATATAGAAAAAGATTTAAAAATATAGCGTCATGAAGTAAATATTTCAGATCATCATCGCGCAAATACAGGAATAAGCAGTAATAATGGGTGTAAAAAATCCATAGTACATAGCTTGGTTATTTATGTGACTGCTAAAAATAAATCAAGCCAGAAACGCCTGTCAGAGAGAAAATATAATTAAAATTGAACGCTTTAAACACAATGACCTATGCATGAAGATTAAAACAGTTCAAGTATGTGGTATGAAGCAATATAAAAGCGATGACGTCACAAAAATCAATATAGCCAGGAACAGAGAAAGAGTATCGTATGACGTAGTTGATAAGGGAAGAGACGATGACGTGAACACAATTCAGGGGCATTTCTGTAACATTAAAATAAAAATATTAAAGGGGTGGTACTGTAAAATTAAATTACCAATAAAACCAGCTTAGGTGATTACATATTTAAGAATCAAACGTATAAAATGGTAATGCCATTAACAATTCCAAATTTTAAGAGAAGAAAAATATAGTGAATCGAAAACCAACAAGCACGTGTTTGTAAGTACGTTAACATCATATCCTTTTGATAAAAATGAGTTTATTAAATTGAAAAGTTTAATATAAACATATATATCTAACATATTTTAATTTGCGAACACGCTTCAAAACTTCTCCATAAATGATGGGTGGGGGATTCCATTAGTTAAATGCCATTTTAAAGAAACATTATATTATAGCATTATACATTACACATTGAACATTAAATACAACTCATAGTCCTATGATCTGGTTTGTCATCTTCACGCCGAAATCGGCTACTACCTCTTTGCCAACCTAAACAATTTACTGTTTATCTATTGAAAATCGTCTGAACTACTTTTTTAAATTGAAACTCAATTTGCATGATGTACTTCAGGAGATATTTAGTAGTTGAACATTTCAGGCCTTTGCACACTTTTCTATTGAACAGTTTATATATGCCTTCGTCATAAACTGTTATTTTAATTATGCTTCTTAATCAATTAGCATTTCAAAGTTAATTTAAAAACTAAAGGCTGAAATAAAATTGATGAATTTATTTTAAACTGTTCCTGTGATGTTCTCTATATTTCCTAATATGATATGTTACTTTAATTAGTTTTCTTAAATAAATTGTAAATGTTATATTTAACTGTAAAAAAGGAAACTAATATATTAATTTTTATTCACTTATTACGAATGAATAATATACGCAAAACAATACACAGTTTAAATACTTATCTACAATAAAGGCGCAAACGCATTCTTTTCAAGGGGGATTGT
>NC_068365.1:72382458-72404958 GCF_020536995.1 Dreissena polymorpha
TCTCTCTCTCTATCTCTCTGTCTTCTCTCTCTCTCTCTCTCTTCTCTCTCTCTCTCTCTCTCTCTCTCTCTCTTTCTCTCTCTCTCTCTATCTCTCTCTCTCTCTGTCACTCTCTCACACACTCTTTCTCTCTCTCTCTCTCTTTCTCTGTCTCTCTCTGTCTTTCTCTGTCTCTCACTCTCTCTCTGTCTCTCTCTGTCTCTCTGTCTGACTCTCTCTCTGTCTCTCTCTGTCTGAATCTCTCGCTCACTCTGCCTGAAGAATAAAAATGTAGCAACTGAGAGGATCACCTTGTCTGCAGCCACGTTGCATAGGGAAACAATCAGATTAAAAAACAGATTGCGTGACCGCCGATACACCGTCTTTATACAATACATTAAGCAATTTTATAATTTTAGGACCAAAATTAAACCATACGGTCCGATTTACAAATGCCCATGACTAAGAATCAAATGCCTTTTCAAAATTTATTATCAAAAGCAGTCCAGGAATATCATTTTCATCTGTATAATTGAGTATATCGTAAATCAGTCTGGTGTTTTCCCCAATGAGCCTACCCTTAATGAAGCCAGTTTGGTCATTGCTTATTAATTTATTTCTATATGGCTTCAATCTGTTTGCGATCCACCTGAACCAATTTTATTAACTTATTTAATAATGTTATTGGACGTTAGTTTTGCAAAAATTGTCTAGGTTTATCACCTTTTGGAATGCAAGTTATTATACCTTGTGTTTGAGTAACTGATAGATTTCCACTTGTAAATTCGTGATTTAGAGCTATACACAAAAAGGTGCCTAATTTCGGCCAAAATGCCTTAAAAAAATCATTTGTAAAACCAGAGGAACCTGGGCTTTTATTATTTGCCATATTTTTTTGTAAAACAATCGAAGCCTCCTTTAATGTTCTTTGCCCTTCTATACTATTTAATTGTGAAGTAGAGAGTTTTGTTATTTCTATATTATTTAGATAACTATTTAAATCTTCTTCATACACGTTTGCATTTGAGACTGGTATAATTTTTCATAAAATAAGGCGGTTTCTTTTAAAATGTCATACTGGTTAACTGTTTCAGTTCCATTTTCTGTAATTAATTTGGTCATATTTTTGTCGTATAACTGTATTTTTCAAGATAACAGAAAAGGTTCGAGGGTTTTTCACCAGTTTGAAACCAGTGTGCTCTAGAATTAAAACTGATAATTTCACTGTTTCAAACAATGAAAATTATCAGTGAAAATTATCGATAATTTTCACTGTTTACTGTGAAATGACGTCATTTTTTGGACGAAATAACGTCATTATCACCGCTAAATTCTTTAGTTAAACTCTTTAACAAGGTATATAAACTGTAAAAAAGCATAAAATAAAAAGAAAATTAGTTGGATTCGGTGGAATATCGATTTAAATTTACTCGTGATCATAGAAAATTTATATTTTCGCTCGTGGCTGCGCCACTCGTGAAAATATTATTTTCTATGATCACTCGTGAATTAAAATCGATAATCCACCGAATCCAACAAATATCCTCTATATAATAAACACATAACAGGGCCATGGCCAGGAGAGGGGGGGGGAGGCATAACTGCGTTTACATTTGGTTAGTTCGAAGTGATTCACAAATATCGTCGTCTTGATGCTTTTTGAAAGGAGTAGCATGCATTTTCGCTCGGTAAGCCTCTTTGATATTTATATTTCTTTAATATGCCATTTAGGCTGTTTATGGTTTTTGGGCTTTCTCCGTTTTGTTTAAGTTTAAAATCGTAGAAATCGCAACAAATGTTCTTGAAGAGAAATCGTCAACAAATGATTTGTTTAATTACGTAGACTTTGAGATTTTGGATGTACGAGTAACTTTTTCTTTTATAATAAAGAAGTGAAACTCCAGCTGCCGGAGCAGTACTGCATTCTCATTATATACAATTTTTTGGTCCTTTATTCAAGGCAAGTGACCAATTGCAACAGACAAATTTCTTTTATGATAAACAGTATCGTGCATGTGTACAGTAAACTATGTCATAAATCATGATAAATATATTTTCCCGACGCGTTTTAATATGTCAAGATTAATTTATTATCGAAGTATATTTGTTTAACTCTCTTTTCTATTCTTTAAATGAAAATGACGAAAACGAAGATTTTTTAAAGTCAGTTTCAACTAACCTCACTTATATGCAGTCAGCATGTTTGGAAAACACAATCAACAATAGTGCGGATGATTAACTTAATAGTGTAGTGCGATGTTTTTCAATTTTGCATTTGAGTGTTAGTAAACTTTACATTTATGAAGTGGTCTATTTATAATTAGTTATTCCAAAACATATGTTTGAATACGTTACAGGGGCGATGACTGTCGTGGTCTCAGTCGTGGTGGATGACACGCGCGAATGGGTCGTTAATGATGGCGTCTCCGTCGTGGTGGATGACACAGGCGAATGGGTGGTTAATGATGGCGATGTTGGCGGCTTAGTTGGAGTGCTTGTAGTTTTGGTTACGGATGTGGATCCGGTGATCCCCCATTGTGCTCGAGAGCAATTGCTGAAAAAATACGTAGTAGCAATAATAGTAACAGTAATTGTAGGAGTAGTAGTAGACGTAATATTATTATTATTTTTATTGTCGACTCACGTGTTACAGAAGTCTTCCTTACAGCAGCCAATACACGCATTACTTCTCCTCCCAAATAGTCCGGAGCTTCGCAGTGTATCACAATCCTTGCGCAAAAGATTCAGAATATCATAAAAAATAATGAAAAACATCGCTTTCTTTATTTAATATAAAACATGTATTAACGATTGTCATTTTATAGAATATGAGGGAATAGAGAAATGTTAAGGTAATACTAGACTAGACTTACGTTGTGATCCGCATCCCTGGAGGTTGCAATAGTCGCCTTGGCAACACTCAATGCACGTCTCGATGTCCCCAGTGGCTCGCCGAGTGACCGTGGAGTTGTGAAGCCTTGTCAATCTGCCTGGACATCTCTTGGAAAACACAGATAACATAAATCGTGTCATTGTCATGGACGAAAGGACAATCACACTAATATAGAATACTATTGAATATTGAATACATGCCAATGTTTAGGAAAGAAAAAAACAATGTTGGATTGTTAAGACTTGTGAGCAAAACAAAAAAAGACAACATTCTTCTCTTTAATCGACCGCCTCTGATATAATATTGTTCGCACTTTGATGTCTTTTTCGAGAAAAGAAACATAAGAAACATAACAACAAACAAAAAATATTATATGAATTCACGATCTTATAAACCATGATGGGACTTGAATGGGCGTGATTGTTGTTTTCCAAAAGATGGAAATGAAAATTAGTTTAAACAGCAGGTGTTAGCTCATCAAGCGAAGTAATTTGATGAAATAAGATGTATTGCGTCGGGGGAAAATATCGGAAGACGTATTATAATGCCTATTTTTGCTTATCATGCCATTGGTTACTTTTTCTGTGTTATATTGTGGTAATCTGACTTCAACTGTTCCTATGGTTTTAGCATCCAAATATAGTATTCTTTGATTGTTTAACGCTAATTGCGATAAACAATTTTAGTACATAATTAATAAGCACACTACTTCGCTTACTTCAATTACAACTATAAATAATAATAAAATTAATTGTACGATTTGTTTGTAGTTTCCGTGTGTACTCGCATTTTTTTTAAATGTTAATTTCGGATTCAAGGATTAAATGGCCTCTAAACGTTTTTGTTATCTTGAAAAGGGCCTCTATGGGGGCGCGTTTTGCATGTTGGTAATGGTAGAATTATTCAAGTGTAACAAAAAGGAATGCATGCATTCTGTTATATATATTAAAGTCTTGCACTTAATTTTAATTAATAATATGCATGTATATATTTTTCCATTCGGAAAACGTTTTGCAAATCATACCAAACGAGACTTTTAGTCGGAATAAGAGTACGTTACCATGAGAACATTTATAAGAAGACATGTTAATAATATTACACGAGCATCAATATTTACGTAAAATCACAGCCTTCATAAGTTTTGAATGCTCATTTTGATTTTGCTATGCTGTAAAAATTAAATTGATGGTTTGTTTAGCGCTTTGATTCGAATATTGTTCGACAACCGTGTGTTGGATTTGTTACTGCATACGTGCGCTGGCATCCATTATCATAGGGCACGTGTTAGATGTGTTACTTACTGAATAGCTTGGTATATCGAACCACACAGCGCGTGTTATATGTGGTACTTATAGCATTAGCCCCTTATTCCGTATTATTGATCATTGTGTTTTATGTGTTACTTACAGAGGTAGCCTGGCAGCCCGTATCATAGAAAAGAGGCCCTCCATCGGACACGTTTTCAATCACGTGATAAACCTAAGTCGACGAAAAAAGAAGACGATTCGGTAGTAAACGGTTAGTTCTTGAACGGTTTGATATGAAACAATGTATTCTGATAACAGTACATAGCCTGTTTTACATATGCAAAAGTAGTTTGATGAATGCCGCAGCCGAAACTTTTTAAAAGTGATGATCAAGGTTCTTTTACATTTTAAACATTTTCCAAATATATGCTTTTGGATAATACATATATGGCATAGTTTAAAAAAACGGGCCGTTTGATTTAGATAATTATTGTCAATATCGAGAGAAAATTTATGATTTTAGTGGATTTCGGTATCTGTATCTGACTACATAACATCAGCAGCAAAGGCGTTTTCACCAGCCTTATAAAAAGCAGCAATTGTCTATAGTTAGGACGGCATATACCAACTTGTTTAGTTAAACTGAGTTGTACCTCACCTCGTGTTCTGCACACTTGATTACGTGGTTACAGTCACTAGGGGAATGTAGACGCGTGCAGTCCATGCACATAGGGCCTGGGGCATCGCCACCTGTACCGACAGGAAATACAAAATGTCGAAATAGTTGTTTTAGTTTTATCTTAAAGTACGTACATTCGTACTTAAATAAAGTCTTAATTGTTATATGCAAACTAAAACATTGTTCTCAAAAGTATTAATTTTATCTTACAGAAGATTGAGATGTAAATCTGGTTACGTTTGTGACATGACGTATCACTTTAACGCGAGCGAAGAGTAGTAATATTTCTGACTTGTAGCCTCAGAAGTAAAGAACAAAATCTACCAAAACCGATGTCTGAGTCACTTTAAAAGCATGTGCTTGTTCTTAGATTAGAAAAAAGATAATACAGGAGTATTTTCCGCGTCGTTTTTGTATCAAAACTTTCGAATTCGGAATTCTCCATGTTTTTTTGTAATTGGAAACCTATACGTTATTTTCTTGTGTGACATGGAAAACATACTAATAAAAAACAACAACAACAACTCGTTTGCTTTATGCAAGCCGTTTGCTAAACATGCATGCTAGAATATAGGTTCCATTCTACAAAGAAGTGGTTCCATTTCATTTGAGCAACTTACAACCAGATTGTATCAGACGCCTTGCAATATTGGAACCAATTCATCTAATAATTACAAACTATAAAAGTCACAAATACAACACTATTTTTTTTATTTAATTGTGTTGAAATTGCTTGTTAACAGTTTGTTATTATATATTCATTATTTCAAGCAAGGGACAGTATCAATCCTGATCTAGTTCACCTGTAAACGTATCCAGTTGTTTGAAAAATGTTCATCAATCGAAATAGGAAAAATAGCAAAGCGTTTTTAACGCGTTTGCGTTTGTAACGCTTTTAATCCATAATGTCGAAAATACGCGTTTAGAAGTTCGGGGTTGGGACTGTGTGAAGGGCTCACGTTTTTATAATACCATTTTTATTCCATTGGTGTTGTTGTTTTTTCAAAATAATCACAATGATACAATTCGCCAGTAAATTCATTTTAGCACCTTTAAAAAAAAATACGAAACAAAGGAGCATGTCTATTTTTTTTTTCAAGTAAATAAATATTATACATACATTGTGTCCTGGCCAGACAAATTATACCAATTACTGTTGTTATAAGAAATATATTTTGCAAACAAAGCAACAACATGATGTGAAGAAGTTTTAATATATACTTACATTTTATCTTCTCTTCTAATTTTTGTCGTTGTCCATGTTAAAAAGGGCTATTGTCACACATTTTGAATCAGAAAAAAATGCGGAAATGTTACTTTAATAATTAATTGACTGAAACTATTTTCCGATAAGGGAAGAAACAAACGTATTTGTCCGAACGAAATGATGTCTATTAGACACATATTTGTGTCATATGATATGTACGATGCTTTTAGTAACACATAAACGTTGTATCAAAGACCTGAACTTATCTGAACTGTACTAAATGGAACCTTTATCCTCAGGATAAAATCGAATTTATGCCAATGCCTTTGCAACAGCTAAGATTGTTTTTGACTATTTCATAGACAATTTGTTGATTGTTTTAAGTGTCTTGTTCTGAGAAAACTGGGCTTAATTCATGTGCGTAAAATGTCGTCCAAGATTAGCCTGTGCAGTCCACACAGGCTAATCGGGGACGACACTTTCCGCTTTTATGGTAATTTTAGGTTCAAGGAAGTCCCTCCTTACCGAAAATCAATTTTAGGCGGAAAGTGTCGTCCCTGATAAGCCTGTGCGGACTGCACCCGGTTTTGACCCCGCATCTGTCGGCGTCTCATCTGGGTCTACGCTGTTTGCCAAGGCTTTTTTATACGCTAGGCATAAATGGGTTAATGCATTCGCAAAATACATTTCCGAACCGCTGTTAATTGTTTTCATCCAAAAAATAAAATATAACCAAATCGTTTTTTTTAATGTTATAACGTACTTATATATTAGAAAATTAAGCCGTAGTATTGATAGAATCAAATTAAATATACGCAATTCCATGGTCAGTCAAATGAAATATATTTTATTGTATTTCTATTTGATTTAAATTATTATACTATAAGGTTATTTTATATTTAGAGTTAACTGTTTTGTGGATATCTTAAAGTGAAATGCGAGATTTGGAGTCCATTTATGCTGGATTAAAACTAAAATAACCCAGTTGTATTCAGTTTTATTTGTGTTGTGCATTTATGGGTTGTGTCTCCTCCTTTTGCACTGAATCACTCTTTTAAATTGGTTGTCATAAATAAAGTACGTAGTTCTATATGAAGATTTCGTTCCTGTTGTTGCAGTAAATGTTACGGATTCCATCAGCGAATCTTATCTGGCCTGACCGGATGAATTAGAACATTCAGGAGGCATGTTTACATTGTTTTGTTTGCTTATTTAATCAATATTTAATCAATACTATCGTTTAATGTTTCTATTGGAACAATGTCAACATCGGCTCTAAAGAAAAGCATACAATAATAATACAAAAAACACAAAGAAATGAACAAAAGCCGTTGCCACAATGTAGCGAACTCATTTTTACAAAAACGCACTCTTGTACTCACGCACCACCCCCTCTCTAAACGTTATTACTGTCAAACCATTGTTTTTCGTCAGCACGAAATTTCGTCCTTTAAAAAAACCCGACTATATCGTCAGCACTTAAATTCGTTCATTTCTGGTTTTGAAAAAAAAGCGTCCGATTTGTTTGTTATGTTTGTAATACATGTAATACGCGGTTGCGAAAAACTCGTGCTGGTGAAAGAGGGGTGACACTTGGTAGTCACTTGCAGGAGGTGGGCCTTGTTTGGCATATGCCAATAAACAAGTCTGTTATTTCAGGTGATAGTAACTGTCCCTTATATTTTTAATAGTATTGTCTTTAATCCGGATTCGCCGCGTGTTGGCTGTATGATCTGCAATACCCCTGAAAAACACAATACACACAATGGGTAATAAAGTTGTTAAAATTAGCGCTAATCAACACTATTCTACCTAAACGAAGTCGATGCATTCGATACAGCCTTATTGCATTCGCGTTTAACAAGAAATGTCAGTTGTCAGTACACTGTATAATGTACACCCCTTTGTGTCAAAACCGGATTTAACTTGAGTTTGAATAGTCGACTGTTTCATGTTCTTTGTATCAATACCATCCGGGTATCTGTACTGTAAGTAAACCAGTCTACAAACAAGGTGCGCGTTTCCGCATATGGGTATTCAAACGTTCAAAAAATTGACCTACGGTTTAGCGTTCATGCCGTCGAACGCATTTAGCAACATAACTCGTTTTTTCCCAATATTTCACAGTATACGCATTATAATTAAAAAATGATGACCTATATATTTGGATTATCTATGATTCAAACAGTTAGACAATTCTTAATATTTGTACAAGTACGTACAACAAACGGTTTCCCTTCTTAAAAGTAAAAAAATTGTGGCACTTCTGCCCTTATGTAAATCTATTGGTTCTCAAAGTTCGTTTAAGTCGCGTTGTGTAATTTTTTGTTTTGACTTAAATGTTCCAGGTTCGTTTAACTACCCATCAAGTTTGCAAAGTAATAAGGCAACAAGTCTTTTTGTAGAATATACCAACTTTTATTCTTGGTTAAATGATCGTATAGATTATATTGTTCTGTATATTATTCTTATTAAATAATTGATACTAGATAGAGACAAAAATAAACAAGATACTCCAACACAAATATAATCCGTCCAATAAGTAAATGTCCAAATGTCCGTCTCTCTTGCACTATCCCGTGAAGCCGTTAAATTGGGATGTTCACTGTGCGAGTTCAAAACCGCTCGGTTCGAAGTTTGTTAAAAATACGCCGCTTTTATACTGATTCTTATATAAATGCTTATATAATCAAAGCGCCGTAGGCGCTGAAGGCCTGGGGCTAGATTTAGTGTGCTTGGGAAGAAGTTTAGTTCTTAAAAAAAGATAGTTCGACTATGTATATAGATGTCAATAACTTTATACATAGTCAAACTATCTTTTTTTAAGAAGACGTTTTGTCGGAAGTTTTTTTATTGATTTAGTATGTGTATGCATTATTATAAACAGGTTTATAAAAATCAAGGCTGTTTTGGATGAAATGACGTCCTTATTCAACCACTATCGGTACCTGTTATGCTGATCAGTTTGTGTTGATAATATCTCCATTGATCGCGTAATTGGAAGAACATAATTAATTTCAAAGTACGGAATTAATTGTACTAAAATTAATCCGTAAATACTCATGGTTGCCATGGGAACAAAAAATGTTCTTTTTTCATATTTATTACTATTTTAAAGAATTTAAGCCAAAAAAGGCACACAAAATCAACAAAATATGTTCTGGACAGATATGAAACAACATTAACATGTTTATTATATACATAAATATATGCACATTTTCTGGAAAAAGGTGTGTATTCAGAAATTGAACATTTTGTACAGCTATGAACTTAAAACTAAAACGAATAACTCCTCATGATACAATTTGTGTTGTGTGTCTGTACTGCCAGACATTATTTTGTTTATTTAGCAATTCAATTTTGTTCCATGATTGATAAAATTACGTAGACAAAATACATTTAGTTAACAGTTGCTATGGAAACAGTAATTTGTGGATTGCATATACATGCTGTTTGTGATCAACAATGTATTTGAAGTTAATATATTATTAATCTTCGCATAAGTGTCAAACCAAATTCACTAGTGCATTACATACGTAGAGATTCAAAAACATGATTTTCAACTTAAACAAAATAAAAGCAATAAGCACTACATATTTAATGGCAAATGTCACTAATTAATTCACGATAGATTGAACTTTAAACACCAAAATATTCATTAACATGTAAAAATAAATCAAATACAAACATAACATGAACACATACGTTAACATCACATATCTTGATGTTTAAATGAACTACAACAGTATTAGTGATATTATTTTAAGACCACAATATTAGCAGGCATACAATACAATGTATTTCTTACCGTGTAAAGAGCATTTTATAGTTAGATCACTATGAATGAGTTGTTTATCATTAATCAAACAAATGTGTCCACACGATACGGATGCCCCCAACTGTAACTTTGTCACTACATAAAAGCATAAGTGTGCAAATGTTTTTGAGATATACATCGCCTTTATTTTATTTGACTATTAGTTTGCTACATAACAGGTGTTCAATATTTAAATTTTGTTTGTTACATATGCCATCTGCTGCAGTTTATAGATGTTTTTTTCTGCCAATTCTTGTGCATGTTCGAACTTGGCCTAGAGACCATCTAGATAAAACTTGTGAACAAGTTTGGTGAAGATCAGATGATCAGATGAAAACTACTTGAATTAGAGAGCGGACACGAAGCTGAATGTTTTAAACGCACTTAGTGACCCAGCGAACTAGTTTTTTGCCCGGCATGACCCATGTTCACACTTGGCGTAGACATTATGTAGATACAACTTCTGACAGAGTTTGGGAAAGATCGGATGAAAACTACTTGAATTAGAGAGCGGACCCCATGCTGAATGTTTGAAACGCACTAAGTGACCCTATGACATAGTTTTTTGCCCAGCATGACCCATGTTCGTCTTGACCTAGACATTATCCGGATGCAACTTCTGACCAAGTTTGGAGATCGGATTAGAACTACTTGAATTAGAGAGTGAACACAAAAAGTGTTACGGAGGACAGACAGACTGACAGACGGACAGTCCGAAAACTATATGCCGCCCGTTGGGGGCATAAAATATATTTTCATGTATCTGACATGGTGTGCAGAAACAACAAAAATGTAAAAATAAAATATTCCCTTCTCATACTTAATATATTACCTATGGATGACAGACTGATTGGAAAAACAACACAAGATACACCTTGTTCATATTTTGTACTCAAATTTATGCACATCAATAAACAAGTATTGTATTTATTCTTTGAAGAAAAATCACCTGTTAAGTCTGGATTAAAAAATCTTATCTGTTAAAAAATGTCAATCACAACACAACATGAACACAATATATTGTCCATATTATCATCCACACAGAGTCCAATCAGTAAACTTGGTAAGCTTAGGTTGCATCAGGATTTGCCGAATTCACTTGTAAAGATCTGCAATAATTAAAATAAAAATGACTGATTAGAAACCTTAAACAAACACATGAAAAATGCATATCACCAGTAGATACCATAGGCTTTTCAACAATTTATTGAAATTGAAAACCATGTCATGTTTTAGTTTTGCCTTAATGCTTGTTTAACTTAATCTACATGTATGTGAAAATAACACAAGAAATATTATTAAAATTATATAATCAAGACGAAAAACAGATTATTGCTTGGTACATTATACAATCTGAACCCTCAAGTTATGCATAGTGAATAGTATATTGTCAATGTTTAATATTAAAAAATAGTATCCATACTTAACCCCATAAAGGTAAACCATCTGTGTTGGGAGAATAAAGCGCACCCCAGTTAACATTTTCACGGATTTGTTTTTAAATATTTCACTATTTTAAATGGGATAAAGTCGAGAGCCGGCTGATTTGTGAGAGTTTTCTATAGGTATCATGATTTTTTTTTAAACAAATCAGTATTTTTCCAGTAATGTGCAATGACGCGTTTGAACGGTTAGAAAAATGTCGGATCAGTGTTGGGACTTCATATTACAAACGCGCGATTGCACTTCACTGAAAATTACTTATTTGTTAAAAAAACCATAAAATCTATAGAACAATCTCACGAATGAGCGAGCTCTCGACATTATCCCATTACAAATGGTGAAATAATTTAAAAAGACATCCTTAAAAATGTTATCTGGGTCGCGCTTTATTCTCCCAACACAGATCTTAAAGTCACATGGTATACATGAAGGTGCAGTGTAAACAATGCAAGCTGTAAATCATATCAAACCTGCTATTTAGCAGCACATCATTTAGTGTTCGCACTCCACTTTTGCCCAATCTGTTTTTCATGAGGTGGATTTGGCACATCCATCATTTAGCCCTATATCATGATAGTTCATCATTGAAACTACCAGCACCCGATTGTATAAAAGCTGGTTAAAGTTACCGCTCGGTAACATTCAAACCTTGGTAAGTTTGTGGTTATTCAGGTATAGTAACCTTCAAGGTAACTCGATTGTATAAACACGATATACCGCAAAGTAACCTAACCGCGCATAGTGGAATTTAACCACCGGTAACTTCAACCAAAACATTCCCACAATGCATTTTCTAATGACATTTTTTTTGCGCGAAGAGTCACGCTTATAAACAGCGACATATATGGTTTTTATCAAATTCATTTACAAATGAATTCACAATAAAATAAAGTGTAAATTTTAACTATGTGTTCATCAAAATGACCAGGGACAAATTGATAATGATGTCGGGATTTGCATCATTTAGCGGAATCCCTGGTGCTTCCAAACTGCAAAAGAGTGCTTACAAAGACGTCTATTCTTCTAGTTGTTCTAAATGTAACATAAAAATTATACATGGTCTTCGTAACATGCTAGACTACGCTTCTAATTTGGCTTATGTTTACAATAAACTTACTTACTTTCTTGCACAATACGGGAATTTACCATAGACAAATAAAACATTGTTCAAGTTTAGAACTGCACAGGCTAATATGGGACGACACTTTAAGCACATGCATTATGCCCATTTTTCTCAGAACACGACCCATTTGATTAACTGCTCCGGTTCATTTTAACAGCAGTAATGTACATAGAGTACATGACGTAGCGTGTGACAAAGAAGAAAGTTTATTGAGCTCTTATTTGAATATAATGATATGATGGCATAAGTGTCTTTATTTAACTATGCTAAAATAATTATCAAAGACCCTAGATGCAAACTCATCAATTATTGAATTTAATGGATTATTTATGGATTTTAAAGGATTATTAAAGGTAAGATACTAGTTCGAACGTGTTTTGTTTTTTGTTTGTACTTTTGTTGTTCCCTGTTCTCGGAGAAATGAGTTTAACATGTGCGCCATTGATGCATCGGATCACACACGGCATACCCATAGCAGATATAAGAAACACGTTCTGTGCGTCCTTAAATTCGTCGTCCGAAGTCTGAAATCGTTTATGCCCTGTTAATTAAGTCAAATAAAGTGTCAGTCGCTGCAATTTGTTGTTTACTCGTCGAAATTGTGAAGGTCGTCGATGGTTAGCTTTTATAATGTCGCGCGCCGCGGTCATTTTGTGTAAGTTACCTCTCGGTTACTTGTACTTACCCACCTAGGGAAGCAGAATATGTTTTAACTGGGTTTTAACCGATCGGTATAACTAACCAAATTTTATACAAACGCTTACCGAACAGTAACCAACATGTTACCGACTTTTAACCGCCGGTATGTGGTTAACCGCCGGTTTAGCTGTTTATACAATCGGGTGCAGGAAGTAGGTTCTGCCCCTGAATAAATAAAACATAGCAAAATATTTATGTATGATTGTGTTATAGTTGAAAATAATATATGACAATGAAAACAAAGGTCTGCTGAAGTATTACATCTCAATACAATCTTAACGATATTCCGATAGTCCAGACACATATTGACTGAGAACATTTAATCAGTTTTCTTAAGCTGCATCCTCTTGGTCATGTCTGACAATTCATTGAAAATATAAAGTTTCAAGAGCATTACAACATATTTGTGTAGTTGGTTGTATGAGAAAGATATTTTTTTTTTACTTTCTTTATTTGTTGTTATGAATCTTAGATCATCATTGCTTTCATGCTAAACTTGATCATGATTACAACCATTAATATTGACATCCAAAACTATAAATGTTTACAAAAATAGAAACATTTAAATATGTACCAATAAAAATAATCAAAAATACATTGCAATTAAACGCATTAATGCTATCATTTCGCATGGAATTGTCATCGCTAACCTGTCATTGTGAGATTGCACAAAGATTTGCAACATAAATTTGATATTACTTTTTAATACAACCTTGCTCAGTTCACAGTCTGTTATTGTTAAATGTAAAACAATAATTTTAAGTACATAAAATGAAAGTAGAATACGTCTAATGGAATATATGCCCGTAAGTTGTTCAACGAAATGTTTATATTGTCATTATAGAAAAGTTCAACAACAAATGATAAATTGAGAAGTGTTTAAGATTTTGACAACTACCTAGGCAAACAGACACATAAACAGCGTCTAAAATCGTCGTTATGACCGCCAAAACGGCTCATACAAACATCATGATTGGTGTAATAGATTCATTAAACATGAAATTCCATCTTTAAAGACCAACTTTGATTTTTTAAATGAGAAAATCAAATGAAAAATTTATTTTAATTTACCTATGACAAAAACCAGGAAGTTTATCCGAAAATTGTCACTGTCGACTGTGCCCTACTGTATTCATTGTTATTAAAGCTATGGTTAATTTATACCATGTAAATATCAAGAGAAAATACGGAAAATTAAAGTTCCACTGAATTATTTTTATTGGTTTAGATTATAGTTAAAAGTTAATGGCAAACAAGTTGTTATTGTTTTGACAAAGTCCGCGAAACGGTAGTTAGAGACCGTCAAGTGAGCAACTTATTCTCGCATGAATATGTAAACAATAAAATTTATGCCGTAGCCATTGCTTAACAATTTTGATTCAATAATTATTTTTTTACATGTATTAAAGTTCAAAGTAAAACTATTATTAATGGCAAACAAGTTGCTCTTGTTTTGACAAACTCCGCAAAACGATAGTTAGAGACCGTACAGTGGGGAACTTATTCTCGCATAAACTTCAATTATGAATAATGAAACTGTTATACTTGAAAAAAATATTGCATGCTGTAATCCATGTACCTTCCTGTTCCGAGCTTTGTGTTGATAGCAAAACAAGGCATTCCTTTCTTGAAAAGTTGAACTTGAAGACTCTTCTTTACGTGACGGGTTTTTGCCGTACGATAATCCGTTCACATGGCTACAGTCATCACACAATCATAAATCCACTTTATCCCCTTTTACTGCTCAAGAACAATATTAAATTTTGTAAATGACCCGGGTTCTAAACGTTATTCTTCACAGTGGTCAAATTTTCAATAGTTTGACATTTGTATTTCCAGGAATCGTTTTCTTCATAAATATCAACACTGCCATGCATTAGTTGACGTTTATCATTAACTCCAGTCACATTAATATGAACAATAATAACACTTTTATTAATTGTTCTCTTTCAATATGGCAAATTGCTTTTTCTTTAAACGACCCAATCTGTCAGGTACAATGTCGGCCATATTTGTTGTCATCGTATTTAGCGGGTCCTACATTTAGTATTTCATAGCGTATTTATAGAATATTCTTAGTTTTCCGCACAGTCCAGCGTTCGGAGTGACGGATATGTACGAAAGAATGCGATATTGCACGAAGTTCATTAGAGTGCTAATACCTTAAAAAAATGTATCAGTAAACAATCTTCTAACTGTCTCCGTAGACACTCGTATATTTTCGGCCTAGACCGTCAAGTGAGGAACTTATTCTCGTATGAATATGCAAACAATAATAAAAACTATGTCATACCCAATGCTTAGCAATTTTGCTTCAATAATATTTTATTACACGTTTTATAAAACTGTCATGTTATATAGTGATATTCTGTATTTACAATGCGGGTTATTGAGAACTTCTTGACAGGGACCTATTTGTTTGTATAGGTCCGTCTTCTTTGATTGCGCATGAATGACCGCCAAGTGGTAAATCGGACTTTCACAAATTCATTCATTCGTGATTGTTTTGGCAGCCAGCCAAGTCAGGTTGTCTCAAAAATCGGTATCAGTACTATGGCCTGGGGCGACAAAAACGTGATGGTCTCAGCCAGTAAAAAATCTCACCATCATCCTTTCAAAATTGAATCTTAATCCAAATCAACAGCAGTTCGTGGCCTGGTCAACACCTGTGTGACCGCCAAGAGCACCACATCATACGATGTCCCGAATTGAGTCCAGTCAGTCTACCATAACATAAACTAGATCATCCCATCGTATGACAGTACATGTAACCATACATGTATGATAGTTTACTGGGGCAGAAAAAGTGTTACAAAATATTTCAATAAAATACCGTCACCGAAAGTTTTCAGTGTCATTGAAATGTGATATATTAAAAATAATACATAGTGCGATAATGCTTTTCTATTGAGTCTTAAGAGACACATCGTTGAAACGTATATAAAGAGTATCCACAAATAGTTTGGTAAATGTGTGCAATTATTATACGGGCGTTGAATGCTTATATCGGTGTTATACGTACACACATACCTATGCAACTCGACATTTTTGCAATTCATTATCTAATTGTGTGACCGTATTGCCTTTTATTACAAGAAACATAAACAATTTGACATGAAAATAACTGATTTCATTAATTTGCTCTAATTTGTTCACAAAATAAGATTTTATACGATGAATATGCATTTGTTTTCGCCTTTTTGAAGCATCACGTTTCTTTTTATCCGACGTGATAGACGCAGACGCTCTATTTTAAAACAAAACGTCGGAACTTAGTCATAATGACGTCAGTAAGGGACTGTTTCGTACGGTGGCATAGCGGTGACATTCACTTTTCTTTTTTCAAATCGCACTCCTCTTTTTTTCTATCTCGTGGCCACGAGTAAGCTAAGTCGGGATCTTTTTTCTATAAAAGAGGAGAGAATTTTCGTGATCCCGAGATCCCTAGTAAGAAAGCCAATCAAATTTTGCGTAACATGTGTAAATATTCTGTACGCATTTATATAGCTGGTCAAACCAGGCACGGCTCTGATATAACATAATATACTACTATTAGTTCTACTTTTACTACTACTACTACTGCTGCTGTTGTTGTTGCTGCTGTTACTACTACTACTTCTACTACTACTACTACTACTACTACTACTACTACTACTACTACTACTACTACTACTACTACTACTACTACTACTACTACTACTACTACTACTACTACACTACTACTACTACTACTACTACTACTACTACTACTACTACTACTACTCCACCACACCACCACCACCACCACCACCACCACCACCACCACACCACCACCACCACCACCACCACCACCACCACCACCACCACCACCACCACCACCACCACCACCACCACCACCACCACCACCGCCACTACTACTACTACTACTACTACTATACTACTACTTCTACTACTACTACTACTACTACTACTACTACTACTACTACTACTACTACTACTATTACTACTACTACTACTACTTCTTCTACTACTTCCTCTACCACTACCACTACTGCTACTACTACTGCTACTATTACTACTATCGCTACCGCTGTTCAATCTCTATGGAATCAATTGACAACCTTTCTAGAGAAAATAATACTTTATAGGTACGATAAAGTTATTTATATTCAGCACGTTGTTATTATAATTGGTGCAATAAAAATGCCAACTGGGTAAAGGCTGAGTTAAAAACTTGAAGAAAGCTATAGTTGTAAATTATCCGTGTGTAACCTATACCAGCCTCTTTTTGGACGAACAAAGACGCCAGCAGCAGCGTGTTTTTTCTCCAAGACTTTCAGGAAATTTTTCGGCATTGCGTATCGGTTTTTATTATTCATTTATTCCGTATTTGAGCATTGTGCAATCACAATTGAGCTTATCGGCAAAATGTGATTTTTTAATATGAAATACATGTATTTGTAGCATCCAAAACCATATTCCTTTGTTCGTTCTATTTTTAGCAGTGCGCGTGCTTGACCTACTTTGATACATGTAAACAAAGAAATTCAAAACTAACTGCTGGTAAATGTGATTTTGTTTCATTACAAATTACTGAGCGATTCTTCGTTACGATGTTTAATACTATTATTTTAGGTCACTCTTTTACCAAACGCCTAACGAGATGGTGCATACAGAACAGTTGTACTAATATGAATTTTGATTCACAGCACATACAAGTTTACTGGCATGGAGTCGGAGGGGCTAAAATTATGCATCCAGACAAACCCAAGTCTGTCTGGACAGATGCTCATCTTGTCAGTGACTTAAACATCAATATTGTTTTCCTTGATATAGGCAGTAATGACCTTTGCAGTATGAGGATTTCTCCAGCAACATTGGCAGATACTATTTTTGCATTTGCATGCTGGCTTATTCAACAGGGCTGCAATCGTGTCATGATAGGTGAAATACTTCACCGAAAACAAGGAACATTGTATAATGCAAGGGTTGATGAAACCAACCAACGTTTGCAGTGTCTTTGTGCAGACCAAGAGTCTGTACATTTCTGGCAGCATAATTTCAATAACTTTAACAGACGCTTTCAGCAGGAGTTTGTGTCACCCAATGGCGTGCATATTGATCCGACACTTGGTATGCGAAGATATTATCGTTCTGTTAGAGGCGCGGTTCTTTTTGCAGCTCACAGTCTGTGAATGTGAGTCGTCCAGAACAGCAGTCAAACATATAAAATGTGCACTATTTGCTTGCAACGATATTCATTGTTGTATTTCAGCACCTTATAGTGTTGGCAATTTGGTTTCTGACAGTACATTCAGGGGCATTGAGAGTAACTCCTAGTCCACACAACACTTGTAGGAAGAGCGTTAGTATCAGCGTAGGTATATACGATAAACTCTATATAATATTTGTGACAGCAGCATAGCATTCCCATCATTATGACAGTGTTAATCATTACTTTAATAAAAGAGCCTTTTTTGGTATGGTGTTCTACTTACCACTTTTCATCCAAGTATCCTGCTTGTTACTTGAGTACATTGGTTTCCTATTTGAGTATCTGGTTTAACACTTGTACTAGCTGCTTTATGTAACCAATACCCATTGGTTCTTGTGTTTAACTGTGTCCTATGTTACACATGTCATTTTTCAGTATCCTGATTGATACTTGTGTCCTATTTGACACGTTATTTTTTTCAGTATCCTGATTGATACTTGTTTGTACTTGTGTCCTAGAAGACACGTAACTGATTTAAGTATCCTGATTGATACTTGTGTATACTTGTGTCCTATTTGACACGAAACCTATATCAATATCCTGATTGATACTTGTGTACATATGAGCCTATTTCGCCACAAATCCTGTTTTTTAATACTGTTCGCAGACAATATACATGCTCATACAGTAAACACCTTATTGTCCGAATAACTGATTGAAGATGTTTGACATTCCACATGTCATGTAATCGGCATATAAACAAATGCTATCCATAATATAGTGCAGTGCATGTTTTCTGCCTGTTCATTTTCGTCTTTTTCAGATTAGTATGCCTAAGGCAACGCCATCCTTTGCCAGGACTGGTAAGCGGAAGGCTTCTTCACCGCCAGAGGCGGCCCAATCCAGGATTGCAAAGCTGATGGCAGATGCCCTTAGTAAAGATGAGGCAGTCCTGAAAGAAATCAGCCAACTCATCCTCCAGAAGAGTGATGGGACATCAAACCAGGCGCCTGAAGCGGAACGGACGAGTGACGACGAACAGCAGTCTGAGCAATCATTTGAAGAGGATTTGACATCGGTGACATCAGACAACAACGAAGGTGTTAATTTAGGACTTTTTTCCACTGTTCATCCTCCAATTGATGTCAAAATGCGTAAAGCCATCATGAACAAAGAGTATATCGATTTGAATTAGCTAATTTTTGATCATCAAACAACTGAGACCACAGTCATTAAACGCAGTGACAACCAAATAACAACTTCCGTTTAAAAATCAGCCCCTAAGACCATAACAAACATAATCACATGGTGCCGTGCTTTCCAACGTTTTGCCGATGTTTATGTCTCCAAATACCCTGAGGAGGCATCAGGCCTGTTCCAATACATGTCAATCATTGAGGACCTCGCACAACACTCAACAAACTGGGTCACATACGACATCAAGTTCAGACAGCTGAAGGCACTGCAGCCACTCCCTTGGGGAACCCTACACACAGAGACATTCCTGTTTTGTTCCTTAACAAAGACACAATCTCACTCTAATTTTCGTCCCTTTCCTTCCAACTCCAGAACTCCAATGCCAACCTACATCATGCGCCGAACAGGTTACTGTTGGGACTTCCAACAGAACTCCCAATGCCTTAAGCTCAAATGCCCACAATTACACCAGTGTGGGAACTGCGACCAACCACATGGCTCACACAGATGCTTCAAACCAGTCAGGCCCTACCACGCAAACAACGCGAACACACTAACGGCAAATTTCAAAAGAACAGCCAGTAAAGCCCAAATTCCACAGTCTAAATAAATTTCAATTACCTTCGCCCATATCGGCCGACAAACTGTTATCATATCTGTCTGGTTATGACCCCAATAAAAAACAAAAATTGATTGACGGATTCAAATATGGGTTTTCTCTTGGCACAACATCTTCTATACCATCATGCTTGCATAAAAACCATCAATCTGTGAACAATCACAATGAACTTGTAAAACAAAAAATTATACAAGACATAAAATTGAGACGTGTTAAAGGGACATACTTGACACCTCCATTGGCCAATTTTATCTGCCCCCCCCCCCTCGGTGTTGTTCCCAAAAAGACTCCTAACACTTTCCGTATAATCCATGACTTATCCTTCCCTAAGCGTGGTCAATCTGTCAATTCGGCTATTCCATACGAAAATGCTACGGTTGCACTTGAGACCTTTGACCATGTTGCAAGATTGGTTTTGCAGTCTGGTAGAGGCTCCTTGGTCGCTAAGACGGACATTGAAGAAGCTTTCAAAATAATACCGATTTCACCAAAAGACTTTCATAAACTAGGGTTCTCCTTCAATAACTGTTTTTATTTTGAAACAGTTTTACCATTTGGGGCATCTTCTTCAGTGGCGATTTTTGAATCTTTCGCACAAGCCTTACAATGGGTTTTACAACACAAATTAGGGGTTCTTCGGGTTTCTCACATTATTGATGACTTCATCTTTGTAGGACGTAAACAAACAAATGAGTGCCAAATCGCCCTTGATACTTTCATTAGCCTCTCCAATGACCTTGGCGTACCAATTAAACATGCCAAAACAGTTTTTCCCACTACATCAATAGAAGTTCATGGCATAAATCTTAACACTGATACACTTTCAGCCAGCTTACCCCCAGACAAGATATGTGCACTAAAGGTACTTCTTGCTAAATATAGACATTGTCGTAAAGTGTCCTTAAAAACTCTACAATTCATCCTAGGCCACCTAAACTTTGCATGCAAGGTAATTAAACCAGGTCGTTGTTTTCTTCGCAGACTATATGATCTCACTGTCGGTAAAACCAATCCCAAACATTTGATAAAACTAACAAAAGAATGTCGAGCAGATCTTCAACTCTGGAACACTTTCCTCGAAAAATACAATGGTTGCACACTACTGACAAATGACCGGTTTGTCACTTCCATTTCTTTAAAGCTATTCACTGATGCATCTGGTTCAAAAGGCTTCGGATGCACACACATGAACTCTTGGACATATGGAGAATTTCCCACCTCCGCCAAATGTCATCATATCAATGTTGTGGAACTGTACCCTATTGCTCTCGCTGTGTCATTGTTCGGCCAGACATTGACAAACAAAAACATACTGTTTATTTGTGACAATTTGTCTGTGGTCTTTTGCCTTAACAAACAATCATCTAAAGACTCTGTTATGATGCGACTCATCCGGATTATTGTCCTGAAATCACTACAACACAATTTCTGTTTCAGAGCTAAACACATCAAAACCACAGAAAACACTGTATGTGACCTGCTTTCTCGCTTACAGGTTCAACAAGCACGGGAAGCAGCACCATACCTCGACCCACAGCCCTTACCTATCCCTCTGGATCTTTCTCCCCTAACCTTGCTGAAGTAGAACAGCAATTACTGGAGGCATCCGTGGCACCAACCACTCGCCACTTCTACCAGAAATGCTGGGATAAGTTTTCGCACTTTGTCTGTCAAATTATCGGTGCAACTTTAAACTTTCCAGTCCAGTCTAAATTTTTTTCTCAATATGTTGCATATTTGTATACACAGGACTTTGCCCCAGCCACAATAAGCAGCCACCTTTCTGCCATTTCCTTTTTTCATTCTATAGCTGGACATTCTGACCCTTGCAATACAGATATTATTCGTAGAATGACTGCAGGATGTCGTAAATTACGTACACAACATGACAACAGACTCCCCCTGCTTTTGCCACACATTCAGTCACTTGTGCACGCAACTTTTCACATTCTCAGTGGTTCGCCCTATCAAAAAGCAATGTACCAGTCGATTATCCTTCTCGCCTTCTTTGGATTTTTTCGGATTGGTGAACTATTGCCAGCCACTCCATCCAAGAATGATTCAGTGGTGCAATTAGGACACATCACATTACAATCAAAAGCAATCCACATTGAATTACATTATAACAAAACCAAAAAATCTGACAAACCTGTAAAAATTATAATTCAAGCACAAAATTCAACATGCCCTGTAAAAGCTTTCAAAGCATATTTAAAAATGCGTGGTTCAACAACGGGACCACTCTTCATTTCATCCATCTCGGAACCCATCACACAAAATGCATTCCGAACAACATTCAAAACCTTGTTGCCCTTTTGTCAACTTCCAACCACCAAATATAAGCTGCACAGTTTTAGAATCGGGGCCTGTACACAGGCCGTTCTTGCCGGTGTTCCAGAACAA
>NC_068365.1:72409958-72414958 GCF_020536995.1 Dreissena polymorpha
TTACAGAGAAATGTCACTACTTTTGTATGGTAGGCTTATGGATCTTGAACCTAACCAAGCAAGACGTTAGATCCACACATAGTGTCTTCATGTTAAGTTATCTTAATATTTTCGTACAGAGTAATGTTAAAGAACATTTAAACTGACAAAATAACAACTTTTGAATTACTGTGACTTTTGCAAATTGTTATTTATTTGAGGTGGCTGTATTAGTTGAATTAGTTTGATGGCAATGCCAAAATATTTGTTGGTTTATCTGTCTTTGTGTTCTCCTTTAGATAGTTAACAACAGCCAATTGTATAAAACTTGGATATCTTATCCGCCGGTTATCTTTGTCCACTGCTCAAATTTGTCCAAATTGGTTAAGACCTTGGTTAACTTTAACAACAACAAAAAACAATACCCAAAGCATGTGATGTCTCGTTATTTTGTTTTTATACAATTGGAATCCAAATTAAAGTATCCAAAAACCAGAGATATTGAAACGATAACCAATGATAGCTTTTATCAAAGTTCACACAACTGGCTGCAAGTGGTCAAAGTTAGAGGTGAAAACCTTTGATAGCTGTTGTAAAATGGACACCAGCCACACACTTAAACAAGACTGATGTCCTCAGCTACAATGGTCTGACAACAATAACTCGACATGCGTCGAAAAGTAAAGCTAAAACACATTAACATGATTAAGTCAAGCAAGGAAAAACAAAATCAATAATAGTACTGTTTATTTTAGAAACTATCTATTTATAATAAGACAGACTTTTTGTCATATCACAGCATAGCAATCAATGTGAAATCAATTTTATCAAAAAGTTAAGAAAATAAGAAAAACAACACAAAAAAAAAACAAGAACTCCGCGGACGAAATTGTGTTGCGGACGCAGGCAGGACATGAAACATTGTACCATAAATAGAGATTTAATCTATAAGTCTTAGTGTGACCTTGACCTTGGGGTAGGGACCTGGCTGTTCGGCATGACACATTGGACAATGATGATGAACATTTGTGCCGAGTTAAAAGATGACGCAGTTATGCTCCAGACACGAATGGAACATGAAACTGTATCATATATGGAGATTTGACCTATAAGTGTGACATTGACATTATAGGTAGGTACCTGGACGTTTAACGCGACACATCGTCTAATGATGGGAAACATTAGTACAAAGTTAAATGAAATGCGCTAAATAAATTACAAAGTTATGCTCCGGACACGAAACATTGTACCATATAATCATATATGGACATTTTGCCTATAAGAGTGACCTTGATCTTGGAGGTAGGGACCTGGGTGTAAAAAGCAACATATAATCTAATGATGGGAAACATTTGTGCCAAGTTAAATGAAATTTGCTTGATAAATGACGAAGTTATGCTTAGGACACAAAACCTTGTATCATTTACCTATAAGTGCGACCTTGACCTTGGAGGTAGGAACCTGGGTGTTAAGCGCGACACATAGGCAAATGATGGGAAACATGTGTGCCAGGTTAAATGAAATTTGCTTGATGAATGAAGATGTTATGTTTCGGACACAAAACATTGTATCATATAGTCATATATAGACATTTGACCTATAAGTGTGACCTTGACCTTGAAGAATGGGACATGGTTTTTATGTGCGACTCATCATCAAATAATTGGGAACGTTTGAGCCAAGTTAATAAAAATTTGCTTGATAAATGACAAATTATGCTTCGGACACCAAAAACCCGTATCATATTGTCATAAAGAGATATTTGACCTATAAGAGTGACCTTTACCTTGGAGGTAGGGACCCTGGTTTGTAAAGCGCGACATATCGTCTTATGATGGGGATCACTTTTGCCAATTTAAAGAAATTTGCTTGTTAAATGACGAAGCTATGCTCTGGACGCGAAACACTATCTTATTGTCATATATGGACATTTGACCTATAAGTGTGACATTGATCTTGGGGGTTGCAATCTTAATGTATGTCGAGACACATCGTCTAATAGCAGGGAGCCTTTGTAGAATGATGAGTGAAATTTGATAAGTGATAAATGGCAAAGTAATGATCCGGACAAACACAGAACGGACACAAAGACGGACGGACGATCGCGATTCCCATATCCACCTCCAACCGATCAGGGGGGGGGAATTACAACTTTAACTGAAGGATATAAAATGCGAATTTTTTGTGTGTAATAGAGAACTATTTTTAAACTCTTCAAAGACAGGGTTTTTAAACTGAGTAAGCTTTATTGAATAATAATCTCAAAGATGACATGTATAACATTTATGTGCATTGGTATTTGCTATTTTTTTATTAAAAATGTTACTAAAAGTATACATTAATATTTTATTAAATGTTACCAAAGTATGCATTTGTTATCAGAAAATAGTTTGAACGTTGTTCTCCATAATAAAATCTTCAAAAATTACCGTTTTACATAAAGGGACACAGTTTTCCTTTGTTTTGCCGGAATATTTTTACCAGCTATCAAGCAATGTCTGGGGTGAATTAAAATGTATTTTATAGTTCATTTTATACTATTAATTATGTTCAGCCTTATCCAAAATGACTTCCATTGTCTTAAAGCGGGTAGATACGATCGTGTCATTTATTGATTCATTAATATAAAATTGTTATACATATATTTCAGTATAAACTAAAATAAAAGTTAAGAACAACATGTGTCGAAAAATGCTAAATAAGCCAGATATTTAATTCTGAAATCGACAAGGGCTGTACAGCTAAATTCGCTAGCATGTATATTATGCATGTACGATGTGAATCTAAATTTAGTTTACGGTTCATTTGAAATTCCTGCAGTGATATCGAATCATACGACACACAAACACTTACTAAAAAGACGAATGCATCGGTTATTGTAAGAAAATATGTACGAATTATCTTCGTCACAATCGGCTCGGGGCGCTAATTTTTATTTGCTGCATTTTATGAAATTCGTCTTAAATGTATAATTTTTCTTGCATATTGTGTGTTATTATAACATATTTGTATCAATATATTACAATTCAACACATATAAAAATCGTTTAATCTCGCTTTAAATTTGTTCATTTGACATTATTGATAAAATATACACTTTCATTGTGAAAGAAATGAAATCTGGAAAAATTTAAACAAACTTTATTATATATAAAAATATCCAAATATTTACAGATGTAATGTCAATCTGACATTAAGAAATTTAAAATAAATCTCCAAATTTAAACAAATTAATATCCACACCTAAGACACCGTGGTTTAATAAGTGCTCTAAAGAATTGTAAAAACAAAGCAATTATAAAACACAATCAACAGTACACACGTATACATGAACATACATGCTGGCATCTCATGTTTAAAACACGTTATGTATTCACGTTAAAGGCTCTGAAGTGCATCTATTTTTAGATCTGGCAACTTTCGCGATTTTTTTTAAGGTTTTGTGAAAAGTTTTCAAGAAAATTTCTTTCGTTATTTTACTCTTTTTCGTGAAAATGTATTATTTCCAAGGTTTCATGAAAACTTATCTGTTTTCGAGAAAAGTGATTTATTTTCGTGAAAACTTTAATTTATCTTTATGTGGTGGCAGTTTAGAGCACAAACAGGGAAAAATTCGTGTTAACATATATTTTGTTCGTGAAAAGTTATCTGTTATTGAGAAAAAAAAATGTTTTTCGCGAAATCCGCCCTTATTTTCACGTTATTTCATCAGCTAAGTAGTGGCACAAATATGCTTCCATAGTTTCATCAATTATTAAATCATGAAAATAAGTACATAATTGTAAAAGTGAGACCTTTTTTTAAATCAAAATGTTACATTTTAATACAATGTTATTTTATATTTATGAATAAGATTATTGTTCAGTCCATTTTGCGTCAAAACGTTTTACGATTGTATTTGAGCCGTGCTCTGTGAAAATAAGGTTTAATGCATGTGCATGAACTGCCGTGAAGTCCGCGCAAGTTAATCAGGGACGACATTTTCCGCCTTAATTTGATTTTTGCCAAGAGAAGACTTTCTTTAAACGAAAAATATCATAAAAGCGGAAAGTGTCGTCCGTGATAATCCTGTGTGGACTGCTTTAAGAACATAAATTACACACAGAGAACGGACCATTTTTAAATTTAAATGAACATTTTGTTTCGGAATAGTTTAAACTAGTCTGAGACAGTCAAATTGCCTGAATCTCCGAGTTAAACTTGGCTGGAATCGAAATAGTTTTCAGTAAATGAATCTTCATTTACTCAGACGTAATTTGTGTATAATACATCTTATTCCCGTTTTTAATTAAAGGAATATTTTTTGATGGACTGCTGCAAACTATTAACACTTACGGTTCAGGGACTGGAGCCATCTGTCGAAGAATTTACCCTCGTCTTTGTCATGGAACACAACGAGATTGCCACCATCGTGTTTGCAAGTGCTCTGCGCCTGATGCCATGACAAAGTGACGTCACTTCGCACGCGCACACAATAGTGATACAGTTTTTCGGAATGGGTAACGTTGATGTAGCTGTAACCAGCTTTTCTGCAAACCTCTTCTATTAACGGATACAAACGCATGGTTTAAAAAACAACGAGAAAGACAAATGCACATTAAGACTGAAAAAACGTATGTCTTACAAAACAAATACAAAACAACAACTCCTTCACAAAGTATGCGTTGTTTTACTTATTTAATTTAATTATAAATGTATGAACGAAATGATTATTTGTTTGCATTGTGCATTCTCAAATACTTGCATTTGAAGCTTGCATTTAACAGCGTACATCAAGGTCAATTTGAAATCCAAGTTAAAGATGTTTTTAGTTAGATATGAGATTTGAAGTATCTCGTTTGAAAGGTATTTTACCAGACATTTGATTGTTGCAAACTGCTTACCCGGGTATGTAAAAAGTTGTTACACGGAATTACTGTACATATTTTTGATTGAAATCTGTAAAATATTCAGACGTTGGGGGCAATAAACTTACCTTGTGATAATCGGCGGGTTGTTGTCTGAAACACACACACACAACAA
>NC_068365.1:72419958-72489958 GCF_020536995.1 Dreissena polymorpha
TATTCTATTTATTCTACAATATTGTTTTATTTAATTTATTCCTAAAATAAAAACAAAAACACATTAAATAAACTGAATCTTACATTGCGTAGTAATATTTATTGTGATCTTTCCTGTTTACGGAACTCGAAATAGTCCTTAAGAATTCCACGCAAAACAAAAGTAACGAGACAAAATATCGCTATACGCCTTGATTCAAATTTAATCAGCGTTCCAAATGTAACACACTCAAGTAGAACACAGACGTTTGTGTTAAAACTACAATTCTTGTTTCACCACTGTAAAAACCAAAAAACAAACATGGCTCCCGCCATTTTGAAATTTACAAAATGTGTAGACACATACCGTGGCTACGTGAAGCTTGAAGCAGGCAATTCTTTGTAGATAGACATTCTTTGATCGACTGACAAACGAACGACTAAACCATCAAAGAAATTACCATTTTAATTCGACATCGATTTCCTTCGAAAAGTTAAAGAACAATTCACTGACACTTTTCTTAAATTAAATCCATCAATTGTTCAACAAAACATCGCGTTATTCGAGTACATTCGACATTTTAACTAAATCGAAAATGCAGTCTCACCAGATTCATTCCAGTTTTATATCCAAACACTGTGTTTTTCACATTCATAATATTATAGTAATCCATCGTAAATACACACACACACACACTCGTAAACGACTGCGTACCCAATGACCTAAATAACGCAATCAGGGGTGAAAGGCCAAAACATTTAGTCCCTATGTACATGTTCTAAAAATAACTGCTATAAACCGGATCTATAAATAGCAATAAAAAAACCTTATCTTTTCTTTATGATTCGTATTTGTTCTATAAAATCATTTAGCTATTGACCTTTTCGACATTATTTTAAGGGAGACAACTCTGAGTGGATTAAGTGAGGTCGGGGGGGGGGGGGTACTCGATCATCTACTGCAGTGCGTCTGCATAGAGTTCTGTGTTGATGCAATTATAATTTCCCAATAATTTGCAGATATAACTTATTATGGTATGATTTTTTTGTAATTTGTTATTAGCTTAGTATCTTAAATTTAATTGTAGTTCATGTTTATGCTTTATTTTGATTTTATTGTGTTTAAAGTAGGTAAAAACGAAACATGCCAAAAGCGGGTGGGGTATGGAAAAATATATTATTTGTTAAGTTTGGGCGAATTAGAAGTTTGATTACCTTTGGTAAAATACTTTTCTTTGAAAAGAACAATTATTTTAAAACAGATAACTATGCTGTCTTTAAATGTTATTGAATGGTTTATTTTTATAACTTATAGAAACCTTTTTGTTCAGGAACATCACAGTGTCAACAGAAGTCAGAAACTGGAATACTGTATCTCATTCTGCATGAAGCTCAAGAATTCTACACCTGGAATGTTATTAACTCTTGCAATTAATATTATACATCACCACAGTTACATAACTATCTTCTTTGAAAAAAATAAAATAAAGATACTTCAGATGTGTGTCTACTTCATAACCTTACATTAAAAAAGATCCTACACATTCAGAAATATAATAAAATGGATGGTGGTTTAGGTTGCTACACATCCAATGTTGTCGTGTAGTCATTTAACATAACATCTGATGTGTTGACATGACTATTAACACTGCTAAGAAAACATTTACTTCGAATTAAATAAAGTGTCCCTGGTCGAATGTCCATTGGCTAAATATCCATATTGGTGAAACTTTCAGCAGTATCACAGTCATCCTTAACTGGTTGTTTGTTGGGCTATCCCCATTAACTACCCGTCACGGCAGATTTGTTCAAAACAAGACAAGTATCAATGTTTGAAGAATTGTTATTGCTTTTACAGTCTTGACGCTAACCCCTAGCCCAACAGCCCGGGGCTAGTGAAATGTATTAAATTTGGGCTATTAAAATTTCCTGATTCATATAGTCGGGCTAGTGGGTATTTTAATCTGTTCTATTAATGCATAAAGATTCAGGCTAGTTTTTCAAAAATGCTAAAGTGAAGACTGCTTGTATATCCTGGTTAGTCTGAGACATTCCAACAAGCAATAACTGTGACAGTCCAAATACTTGCTCATTAAAGTGTGTATAAAATTTACAGGAGCTTGTGTGTGTGTGTTTGGTACAAGCTCATCTCAAAAACTGATTCACTATTTAGTTTTTAACCTAATAGAAGTAAAACCTGACTCTAAAATGAATACTATCATTATAAAGATTTTGTTGTTGGGATGAAATATTATAAATTGTAATCCCTATGATTAACACAGAAAACATGAACCCAACGCTAATTCCTGTTGATGTAGCAGAGCCAAAAGACCTGGAAGTATAGATGGTTAATGGATGATGTTCCTTATGAAAGTACTAGTATGTACTAGTTGGTTTGTCTGTTTGATACATCTAATAGTATATTTAATTTTTTTCATTAATAATATGGGATTAACTTAGTTATCCTCCTCAGTGGTTGAATCTTCAGGAAATGTTAACATAAGCACATACATTGTATTTGATACATGTATGTCGGTGACCCTCGACTGCAATTTGGGTTACAGACAGGGTAGCCTAAGGTGTAATTATTTCTAAGAGATGAACCCGAGTTGAGGCTTAAACTTACCAACCCATGAGCGAGTCAGAGATCAGCACTCTACCGGTTTAGCTGGCCGGGGTAAGCTGTTGGTCAAAAACTATTCATAGCTTAAGTTATAATGTTTGTATACCATACCGACAATAAATAAATATTGATTTGATTTGATTTGGGGGACTTACTTTTGCTTAATAATGATATTAAATAATATTATAGTTGTCAACAATATGATTTTTATGTATTTAAAAAACACAAGTTAGGCTTGCAACAGAACTAATAAACATATATGGATTATTATGCAATTTACAAATCAAACATATTTAACTTAAATTAGGCTTGCAACAGAACTAATAAAAATATATAGATTATTAATTTATTATACAATTTACAAATCAAACATATTTAACAATAAAGTAGTCTTAGGTTTACTGAAATGTGCAAATACAAATTGGTTTTTATTTCTGAAAATTTTGAAAAATGAGCTAATATTAAAAAGGTTTAATTTTAATAAGTGGGTGTGTTTAAATTAACTTGCACTCAAAAATTATAAGAGTCTGGAGTTGTTTTAATTTCTGACAGGTTTCTGTACACCGTACAGTAAGGTATGATCATGTTATTTTTGTCAGTAGTTAATTACGGCGCCGTTAATTACAATGGTACTGAACTATTATCGAGCAGATGGTCGTTGAACGTTATAATAAAAATAAAGATTGCTTTTATTAGTTACAAATCGGCAATTTATCGCTTTTATTTTATTTCTAAAGTCAATATAGCGGATAGGTAAGTTGTGTATACTGTAGAGCGAATACTGGCAGAACCCCCCCCCCCCCCAGAACCCTTAATCTCGCGTTATCTCGGCAGTCTCGTTACGCGTGATTTAACAATGTCGAAATCGTGAATAGGATATAGAGAATACTATGTTAGTGTGATTGTGTACTTAAATTTATCCCACGAGTGAAGAAAGGTTTACATGGCGAGGCTTGCCGAGCCTTGTAAGCCTTTCTGACACGAGTGGGATAAATTTAAGTACACAATCAGACTTACATAGTATTCTATTTATCCTACAATATTTTTTTTATTTAATTTATTCCTAAAATAAAAGCAAAAACACATTAAATTAACTGAATCTAACATTGCGTAGTAATATTTATTGTGATCTTTCCTGTTTACAGAAATCGAAATAGTCCTTAAGAATTCCACGCAAAAGAACAGTAACGAGACAAAATATCGCTATACGCCTGGATTTAAATTTAATCAGCGTTCCAAATGTAACACACTCAAATGGAACACATACGGTTGTGTTCAAACTACAATTCTTGTTTCACCACTGTAAAAAAACAAAAAACAAACATGGCTCCCGCCATTTTGAAATTTACAAAATGTGTAGACACATACCGTGGCTACGTGAAGCTTGATTCAGCATTTATTCCGGCCGATATTGTTAATTTTAGTCTTTAAACAACTCTTCTTTTTACACACTTTATACTTACTTTCATAAAATTATTGTTCTACTCACCAAAGTTGTATAATAACCACATCCATGTTAATTTTCGTAATGTTTAATTTGCTTCCATGACGAGTTAAAATTCTAGACAAATTTCTTCATCGCCATCCATCTTTTCCATTTTAAAGCACTGGATGTAAGCAGGCAATTCTTTGTGGATAGACATTCTTTGATCGACTGACAAACGAACGACTAAACCATCAAAGAAATTACCATTTTAATTCGACATCGATTTCCTTCGAAAATTTAAAGAACAATTCACTGACACTTTTCTTAAATTTAATCCATCAATTGTTCAACAAAACATCGCGTTATTCGAGTACATTCGACATTTTAACTAAATCGAAAATGCAGTCTCACCAGCTTCATTCCAGTTTTATATCCAAACACTGTGTTTTTTACATTCATAATATTATAGTAATCCATCGTAAACACACACACACACACTCGTAAACGACTGCGTACCCAATGACCTAAATGACGCAATCAGGGGTGAAAGGCCAAAAAAACTAGTCCCTACGTAATGTTCTAAAAATAACTGCTATATAATCCGGATCTAAAAATAGCAATAAAGAAAACCTTATCTTTTCTTTATGAGTCGTATTTGTTCTATAAAATCATTCAGCTGTAGGATAAAAAACAGCGGTAGATTACACTGTGTATTAGCAGCCTGCTGTGGTGATCCTATCGCAGCCCTTTGAGCGTCAAGTTATCTAATATAGACATCGGCTGGCTCCCTAATAACTGAGTCTGACTTAAATATTCTGTTGCTAAGTATCGTGGTTAGAATTTTCATTTAGAAAACGCAAGGAGTCATACATGTGTGATTAAAATGTGTGGAAAGAACTGCGTCTAAATGAAATTCTTGAATACAATAAAGTTCAATCGTTAAGAACAGGCGTATGTTACAAACATAATATGTCATGTGCATATTATAGTGCTAAATGTAGTATCACTTATATGTACGTACACAAGTGTGCAGTTTGAATATACGTTTACATTCGTGTACTTGATATTTCCTATCTGCGTTTTTTTCTTCAAAATGCCATAATACGTGTATAAAAGTACACGGGAGATGTGATATGTACTTTTTATTAATTTATAAATTGTACCACTATAACTTCAAAATGTCATTGGTAATTATACAATACACTACATAAAACATTTTATGTGGTTGATAAGCGACTAAAAACTGAAACAAAAGTAAAGTATACAGGAACGTTTAATTTCAGCCTTTATTTTCACAATTTTCATTATTGTAGTTGCATAAAAATGCATAAACACATGTAATAGAGTCAAGTGCTCGTGTGAATTAACAACTATTAAAAGAATTTATGTAATTTCATAACCTGTGGGGTTTGTTTTGCAGTCCAATAAACAGGAAATTGTAGTATGAAACACCGACATCAATCACTCTGTTGGCATGAGTTGTCATTTATTATATATAAAGTACCCAAGGCACCCTTCCTGATGCTATGTGATGATATCATCAATCGATTTTTAACCTTCATTCAACATTTATTTTGTTTTAACGAGGCATCATTAACATAATATGCATCTAATTTAAGATAACGTACAAATAATGAATAAAAAAATAAATAACTGACTGACTGACTGACTGACTGACTGACTGACTGACGGATAGACAGACAGACAGACGGACGGACAGACAGACAGACAGACAGACAGACAGACAGACAGACAGACAGACAGACAGACAGACAGACAGACAGACAGACAGACAGACAGACAGACAGACAGACAGACAGACAGACAGACAGACAGACAGACAGACAGACAGACAGACAGACAGACAGACAGACAGACAGACAGACAGACAGACACTCACTCACTGACTCACTCACTGACTCACTTACTGACTCACTCACTGACTCACTCAATGACTGACAGAAAGAAAGAAAGAATGCAATAATAATAAAAAGAAAGAATGAATGAATAAACGAATTAATGGATGATTGATTGATTGAATGAATGAATGAATGAATGAATGAATGAATGAATGAATGAATGAATTAATGAATGAATGAATGAATGAATGAACGAACGAACGAACAAATGAACGAACGAACGAACCAATTAACCAATAAACCAATGAAAAAAACGCACCTAAGAACAAACGCACAAACGGACGAACGAACGAAAAAACGCATTAATGGACGGACGGACAAATGGACGAATGGAGGAATTCATGAATAGAAAAATACATAAATAAATCAATAGATAGATAAATAAATGAAAACCTGTTGTGATCACATTTTCTGTTTATTATTTTTGGTATTGCATACTTAAATATTATAAAACTACTAACAAAACCCTTGTGATTTTAAAATGATGAATCTATTGTACATATCTCAGGTATGACACATAAACCAAGCGGTAACAAGATTCACTTTAGTATGCATTATATTAAATCTTAAAATGTTCAAAAGTCCTTGAATAAAATATATATTTATAACCAAAAGTTCAGTTCTTTATTGGGTTAAAGACCAAAATAGGCGTTTTTCTTCATATTTTAAATGAATAATCTAGAAGATCGAGATACCGTAGCCTACCGTAATCCATTCCTTCTTTATCTATAAATAAACTGTGTATAGATCCTTGAGCCAGGTTATCTAGAGGCTAACCCCGTACCAAATGGTACAAAGGTAATACCATTGCCTGTCCATACAGCGTAACTCCGTTAGCCTAAGGCCTCTTGAACAGTATAACCCGAGTCGTATCGGGTGCTCAAAGCCAGTAATTATTTAAATCAGAAATTTATCGCATGCCTATGGCGAAACATACGGAATCCGGATAGGGCCAAGTTGAGTGTCGCGTGTCGACCTTCGAGGTCGACACACGACCTTCAAGCGACATTCTCTCGACGCACGATACGACGCGCGACAATCGTGCGACAATCAAGATTTGAGTGTCGCATATCGCGCTGGGTTTTAGAAAAAAAAATCGCAGCAAATCTTGACTGTCGAAGGAATTATCGCGCGTCGTATCGCGCGTCGTATCGTGCGTCGAGAGAATGTCGCTCGAATGTCGCTTGAATGTCGTGTGTCACGATATACAGTATTAGTAGTGCGGTCGACACACGACATTCAAGCGACATTCAAGCGACATTCTCTCGACGCACGATACGACGCGCGACATTCAATATGATATATCGCGCAAATGTCGCCTGTCGACCTAAAAATCCCTAGGTCGACACGCGACATTCTCTCGACGCACGATACGACGCGTGACATTCTCTCGACGCACGATATGACGCGCGACATTCTCTCGACATTCTCTCGACGCACGATATGACACTCGCACGGAATCCGGATAGGGCAAAGTTGATTGTCGCGTGTCGCAGAAAATCTTGACTGTCGACTGAATTGTCGCGCGTCGTATCGCGCATCGAGAAAATGTCGCTTGAATGTCGCTTGAATGTCGTGTGTCGACCATCGAGCGACAAATTGTCGACAAGCGACATTTGCGCGATATTTGCTCGATATAGTGTCGAGTGCCCCATCGTGCGTCGAGAGAATGTCGCGCGTCGTATCATGCGTCGAAAGAATGTCGCGCGTCGTATCGTGCGTTGAGAGAATGTCGCGTATCGACCTAGGGATTTTTAGGTCGACAAGCGACATTTGCGCGATATTTGCTCGATATAGTGTCGAGTGCCCTATCGTGCGTCGAGAGAATGTCGCGCGTCGTATCGTGCGTCAAGAGAATGTCGCGTGTCGACCTAGGGATTTTTAGGTCGACAGGCGACATTTTCGCGATATATCATATTGAATTCGCGCGTCGTATCGTGCGTCGAGAGAATGTCGAGTGTCGCGCTCGAAGGTCGACACACGACATTGCGTCGAGAGAATGTCGCTTGAATGTCGTGTCTCCTTTTGGTAGTAAAGTTATGATACTTTGTTTTTGAATTTCTGTTAAATTGCCATTATCATAAGAATAATTTAGTGAATTTACTAGGTATTTTTTATATTTCTCCAAAATATTTTATAGAACCCGGACTTTTGTTGTTTTTCATATCTTTTAAGGCTTCTCCACATTCGTTTTCTGTATGATGCTCTATATTATGCGAATTATTTATTATATTTACATAGTTGTTAAAGAATTTCGAATGGCTGCTCTCCTCGATATTATTATCTGTTTTGTACAATTTTTGATAAAAATCTTTTATATGGTGTATGATTTTCTCCGGATTTTCTTCTATTTCGTCAATTTTTATTTGTTTTATTGCTTTTTTTTCAGAATTATATTTTTCCAAATTAGCAAAACATTTTTTTCGACTCCCTCAATCCATTCAGCTTTACTCCATAGCATATAACCTTTTTGTTTTATTATTATTAAATTCATGTAATAATTGTTTTGCATTATTTAATTGTTCTTAAAGTAAATTATCGTTTGAATTTGATAATTACTTATTTTCAATGTTTGTAATATTTTGAAGAAGCTCATTTTCTTTTTTCTTTTTCTTTTTATGACTTGAATATTTGATGGTTTCATCCCTTATTCTTCCTTTAATTAATTCCCATAGGGTGTTGGGTTAGCTTCTTGATTAAACTCAACAACTAATTTTATTTAATTTTTAATTTTTGACTGATATTCAGTATCTAGAAATAACGAGTTGTTTAATTTCTCTGGCTTGTTAGTATTTAATATCATTTTAACTATAGAATGATCGGAGCGGTAACCTTGGTGAATTGGGCAGTCCGACACGGAATTTAAGATGTTGTTTGAGATTAAAAAATAATCTAGTCTGCAAAAAAATGGTGGGTGAGTGTTGGAATGCCATTTATAAACCTTTGCAGTTGGATTTTTTGTTCTTAATATATCACTCAGATCATAATTTATTATGATATTATTTATTTTATTTGATGTTTTATGGTTAGAATTATCCCTTCCATTTAATTTGTCGCAGCTGTAGTCTAAAACGGCATTAAAGTCACCTCCAATTATTAATGTTTCGTCTTCGTAGTTTTAATAGTATTCTCTAATGTGTCATAGAAATTAACGTCATAATTATTTGGTGCATATAGATTTATCAAAATTACGTTGCTATCTGATATATGTAGTTTTATAAGTTGCATTCTTCCAACTATGATTTCTTTATATTTGAAATAATGTCACAATTACATGATTTATTAATAAGAATTCCGACGCCATTGCTATTGGAGCTACCGCCACTTAAAAAAATATTGCCCTGTCCTAGAAGCTCCCCAATTTGTATTATCATTCTGAGCATTATAGTGAATTTCTTTCATTAAAACAACAGAGAATGCCTTTTGATTTAGCCAGCTTAATACTTCATCACGCTTATTCTTAGTCCCTAAACCCTTTAATTAAATGTTACAATTTGTATAATAAGTATAATATATTAGAATTATCGCATTGCACTAAGTTCTGCTTAGAATGTGCCTTCTGACTTTTGTTAACTGCTTTAAAATATATAACGTTATATTGTCTTGTATGTTTGTGTCATGTGAAGTTTTATTACGAAGTTTTCTTATTTTTAACATTTTTTTTTAATTTGGAGTTGGAAATACTTGCGTTCTGCTCTATGCTGCAGGTTTAACATTTATTACCTTTTATTTTTCAGTATCTTTTGCGTTTTGTGCATGTAGGCGGTTGTGTGAGTGCGTGTGTGTGCGTGTGTGTGCGGATTGTGTGTGGCGTGTGTGTGCGTGTGTGTGCGGATTGTGTGTGGCGTGTGTGTGCGTGTGTGTGCGGATTGTGTGAGTGCGTGTGTGTGCGTGTGTGTGCGGATTGTGTGTGGCGTGTGTGCATGTGTGTTGGGCAGATCACATCATAAATAATATTTTACGTCTTGCAGTTGGATGCAATTTTACAGCATAAACAATTTTACAAAATACATCGTAACTTAGCTGTGCGCTTTGTAGAACATGTAAATACAATTTTGTAACATACATACCTTTGCAACATACATCTTAATTGAACTTTCCACAATAAAGATTTCCCAATGCCTTGACATGCATTTAATATGGTGTTTCTCATGAAAAAAATAACGAATAAGTATTTTCTTGCAAAAAGCGAGGCTGACGTACAAAAGAACATATTATGAACAAAAACAAAACAAAACAATTCAAGCACATTTGTAATATATAACCTTGCGCAGTCATACAAAAATACATGTGTTTTGTATAGTAAGTATGGTTGTAGGTACAACCATGTATCTTGTTTGCAGTTACAGTCCATGGGCTCGTTATTTACATTTGAAGAGGGAAAGTAGTTCAACTTATAAATTTAATATTAGATATAATGAACTTTAACAGGCAGTAAATAATATCACTTGGTATTATACACGAACGACAGCTTTACAAAAAGATTCACAAGCATATGTATGTACAAAAAAACACACAACAATTTTGGTAATATACGCTAACAAGAGCTGTCAGAGGACAGCGCGCTCGACTATTCGAGTGCTTGACAGTATAATGTAAGCCATCATGGGGAAATTGTTCATATTCACTAATTTATTAGACGATCTTTCAAAAATTAAAAAAAGGAAAAATAAAAAATTTGTTGGGGGGGGGGGGGGGTGAGAGGGGGTATAATGTGGGGTGTGGTAATTTATTAGACGATCTTTCAAAATAAAAAAGGAAAAAAAATGGGGGGGAGGTAGGGGGGGTAGGGGGTTAGAGGGGGGTATAATGTGGGGTGTGGTAATTTATGAGATGATGATTAAAAAAAATTGAGGGGGGGGGGGGTAGGGGGGTTGGGGGGGGTGAGAGGGGGTATAATGTGGGGTAAGGTAATTTATAAGATGATGTTAAAAAAAAACTTTGGGGGGGGGGGTGAAGGTTTGGGGGGAGGGATTCTGGGTAGGGGCGTGGGATATTGTTTGAGTGGAATCCATTGTGGTATTCAGGTAAGTGTTATTTTGTCAAAGTAATAATAAAATGTTATTATAAATAAAGAAGTTATGGCAATTTAAGCAAAATGTTCAATTATCTAAGTGTTAAAGGGGCCATAATTATGTCAAAACGCTTGATACAGTGGTCTTCTCTTGTTTATAGGTTGTGGTCATGTTGGTAAACAAGTATGCAACATATAAAAGCAATATTTCAAAGGATATAGGAAATATTTGGGGTAGTACGCAAACTTTAACATAGATTTATCAATACTATGCATATTCTAAGTATAAAAGGGGCAATAATTCTGTCAAAATGCCTGATAGACCTGTCTGCTCTTGTTTATAGGTTGGGGTGATGTTGGTTAACAAGTATGCAAAATATGAAAGCAATATGTCAAGGGACAATGAAAATAATTGGGGTAGTACGAAGACTTTAACATTTGCTGCATACTTTAAGTGGAAAAGGGGCCATAATTATGACAAAATGCTTGATAGAGTTGTCTGCTCTTGTTAATAGGTTGGGGTCATGTCTGTAAACAAGTATACATAATATGAAAGCAATATGTCAAGGGACTATGAAAATAATTGGGATAGTACGAAAACTTTAACATTTGCACGCTAACGCTAACGCTAACGGAAACGGAAACGCCGACGCCGGGGTGAGTAGATTAGCTCCACTATATATAGGTTATTTATAATAGTCGAGCTAAAAACGGCTATGCATAAAGATTCACAAGCATATGAATGTATCATAAAGACACACCGCAGGTTTAGTAATATGCATAAAAGACAGCCATACAACAAGATTAACACACATATGTCCGTACAAAAAAAAACACCCAACCGTTTTACAATAAACTATCATTAGCAACTGCAATACGTTTATATAATACATTTGTTTCATTTTATTTGCACGTAAAATGCCAATTTTCCAACGAAAAATGTCAATATTTTTTATTTGATTCACTATTAAAGTAGTGAACAGTTTTACTTTATTATCGTTCGCGACTAGGGTATACTAATAAATGTATTTGTGAGTAAACAATATCTAGTAAATACCAAAACAGCCCGTGTGTACTGGCTTAAATTGTCGAAAGCAAAAGTATCAAGCTTATCACTAGGCTTTTGGTATATTCGAAACATATTATGGAGTCATACTACTACATTGTTCATTAAATTGAGTCTTTTGTATAAACTATTATTTTACTTTTAAATTTACTTTAAACAAGTTTTTTGATGACTTAATGTTATGCAATATGTTATAAATATCACTACAGCCCGTGTGTAGAGGCTTAAGTTGTCGAAAACAAAAGTATCAAGCTTCTCACTAGGCTTTTGATAAATTTTAACATATTATGGGGTCATACTACTCCACTGTTGTTTTAATTGAGAATTTTGTACAAATTATAATTATCTTATTTTTACATATGTTTTAAAACTTGTTTTTGACATTCATACAATAAACATTGAACTGTTTTTAATGTAATAATATTTCAATAGATATTCACGTAGTGCACGGATTAATTTAATCCGCTTTACAATTTCTTGCTGATTGTGTGGTTAGTCCATGCACAATAACGGTTTACCTTTTATACAGATCGGTTTTTATTTGTGATTGGTAAAGAATGTTTCACGAGCATATTGTGAATGTTTAACGCACATGACTTTTCACGAGCATAGAGTACATTTGTGTATGTATACTGTTCAAAAAAGGAGTACACTCCTTTGTTTTACTGTCTTTGGTTTGGCCATGGCAAGTCTAGCCATTCCTGGTATTCGTCCTATTTCACAAATCTTGATTGTCGCATGATTGTCGCGCGTCGTATCGTGCGTCGAGAGAATGTCGTTTGAATGTCGTGTGTCGACTTCGAAGGTCGACACGCGACACTCAACTTGGCACTATCCGTATTCCGTAGAAACCTGTTTAGAATAGAATACTTTTACATATCGTTTCCTTGATTCCAATACATGTTTGTTGTTCTCTCAATTATTCCGCTGCACACTGGTTCACAACCCAAACGTCAAAGGAGTCACACTATATTATTGGCGTCGCACTGAAGTGCGGCGACTAGTATGTAATTCGTTGTTTTTTTTCGCTTATGGGAGGAGAAGTTATTTTACGGATCAATGTATATATTTTTGTTGTCAGAATATCTTGCATATTGGTGATTTTTTTGTGTAAATTAGTGTAAATAAGTACTGCATTTGTGCCTATTACATTTACTACAACATTATTTGCCAATTATGCAAAGCAAATTCTTTTAAATAATAACTGATCACATGGACTGGGCAAAACTAAAAGATCAAAGGGACTGGGCAAATACGCGAACCGGTGAAACTTTCTGGTTGTGTATAAAAACAAAACTTCTTTGTTCCACTATCCTAGCAACCACCTAGTTGCTAATACAGGCGCTATAGAGAGAGTAGCGCGACACGTATTATTAATTGTAATAATGAGCCTTGATAAAGGAATCAGTCTCTTATCAATGAGGAGCACCATCACAGCACCCCAGTCTCATTTCTATCAAGTTCTCCTACAGGTTTTTTTTAAGAACCACATATAGAAGGCCGCAGGCCTGACCCGTATCTTGCCAGTGGTATGGACCCTTTGGTATGGACCTTTAACTCCGCTCACTATCTAGCATTTAAACTTCCGGGTTTACATTTAAACCTACTATTACATCTTATTAATATCTTAGTTAGAAGGTGATTTTAAAAGCGGTTCCGTAGTGTAGTGGTTACACGCTCGCTTCACATGTGAGAGGCACAAGGTTTGAGTAGAGTCAAATTATTGTATTTGTGTTCTTTTTTAACTTTTTGTTTTGATGTAGACATTTAAGTTTAAATAAATATTATGTTTTATTTTTTTGTTTTTATTATGTCCATGAAAATTATGTGTGAGAGGGTGGGGGGTTCGTAAACACATTAAAACTTTTACAGTGTTTTCATATCAATGAGTACTCAACCCCTATCGTAAATGAGCAACTTAAGAATAAGTTCAGAATCATCTCCCCTTGAAGTTGAGACAATTATGAAATTACGCTTACAAGATGAAGCAGATTTTTTAAAACCTACACAGTTATGTTCCATTAATGACAACTGCACACGGATGCCAGTTAAAAAAGGAAACCAATGTAAAGAAAATGAACGTTTAAATATTTGGGAGTTACAACACAAAATCATAGATAATGGTTATTTGGGGGTTATAACACAACATCATATATAATGGTTATTTGGGGGTTATAACACAAAATCATAGATAATGGTTATTTGGGGGTTATAACACAAAATCATAGATAATGGTTCTACCAGTATCTTTTTCTATTTTGTTTAAAATAATTGGCCAATATATTAATATTTACAGTAGAACAAAATCGTTCCATGTAACTTCATTGAGTACCTTTTACAGTGAAATTCCCGACGCCCTTTGATGCTTTGCATCAATACTTATCTTGTTTTTACAATGCAATGATCTTAAATGATCTTAAAGCCAAACGTTCTCGCGAGCTTACCTTGGTATCGCACGCACTACGCCAAGATGTTTAACACCTTTAAACAGTATTGCATTTCCAAAGAAAGGTGCAAACATAAGCCACTAACGACTTTGCAAAAAAGAGACTTATATCCAAAAAAGGAAACTGATTATATCAGCTCGTCACATTGCCATATTGTAAAATCACACTGATAGGTAAGAATCGACGCATGTAGTAAAGATGTCTTATCATTTCGCGTACGAGACCCTGTACATAAATCAATTATTCAATTTATTCCAGTTATTCATTATTCAATTATTACTAACAACGTTTCACTGTCAAAAACCTTTGTCACATGAGTATATACATTACATTGAGGTAATTTTAGGATGAATGGAAATTAAAAACCGTGGTTTTAAGTAATTGTTAATTGTAACTTATGTACATCAACGGTCAAAAAAGGCTTCACAAAGTTGGCTTGATTCAAGAACTTACTCCTTTGGCCATGCATTTACTCGTGTACTTCTCTGCGTTGGTAAGAGGAGTGACTACGGTAGACAGGAAGCATTCCTGGAGAAAGATGTGTCATATTTCCCCTTTAGGTAACCAATAGAATATGGCTTGTGTTTAGAACTACAGCTTGCCGACATTAAAATCACACGGGTGGTTACAAGTGGGCATATAACAGTCCACCTACTAAAATCGTGTAAAATAATTATATACACTAATGCTAAAACATATTTGAAGAACAAAAACATACATTTAAAGGAAAAGTACGCTTAAACCTTTTTAGAAAAGAAAAGTAGGCTTAGGTCATATTGGAAGAAAAAATGTTTTTAACTTATTGAGGATTAAAAAATACTTCAACCCTATTAGACGATAAAAGTATGTTAAAATCCTACTTGAATAATAAGTTTGCTTACATGCTTTTGGAAGATAAAATCGTGCTTAAGCCATACTGTAAGAAACAGTATGCTTAAACTATATTTAAAGAAATAGTGTGCTTAAATTCTATTGGACGATATAAGTATTCGGGCACATTGGTATTATCAAAAGTAAATATCAATTTAAAAAAAACATGATAGGATTGATGAAATTATAACTGTTTGTACGAATTGATTTTAAAAGTCAAAGTTGTTTAGAAATCTGCATCAATAACATTAATGCAGAAACAGGTGTTATTTCATTTACGGACAGCGAAGCTACCCTCCATGTCCACTATGAAGTTTCGCTATCTAATTAAAAGAACAGCGTAGATCCTGACCGTTGCGAAACGGCTGACTGGTCTGGAGTTTCGCTTGCCGCATATGCAATAAGACTTAAGTGCATGACGAGACTCGGGTGATATGTTTGGTAATTAAATGTAATTGGAATATAATGAACACATTTAAACCTACGTTGTCCGATCCACAGATGACCACTGTCTCACAGGAGTCAAGTGTTTCCTGTACGTCACATTTAAAGCAAATCGGTCCACGAAGTGTGACGTCTGGTATAGCTGGAAATATAATTATAGCAAGAACTGTTATTAAATGCAAGAATTTACTACGCTTTTCATGTTTGGAAAAATCTAAGTTAATCAAAATATGAAGAAAAAGTGTTGAACGAAAAAACTCGACCTGGGTTAAAACAAGGGATCTTAAAAGAAATATACAACGCATTATCTCTTAGCAATTCTAGATTATTAAATACATTTTTACAAACGCAATATATATTTGTTTAATTTCTTAAAAAGGGATTTACAGGATTTTTTAAAATTCGTTTACCATATCTTTAATTAAAATTAGTTCTGACCTTAAGTATTAATTCGCCTGGTTGAATCTAATGCATTTATTCTTTATCGGATCAATAAAATGTCGATGACATTTAAGCGTTCCAAGGTGTGGACAAGTCATTGAAACCTCGTAAGTTCTAAACTTTAATAAACCTTTTGAGCTTTTGAGGTGAGGAGATTGAAGAAATAGAAAATTTGAAGTAAAATCATTTTAAATGCTGATACTATCCCAGTTTCAGTGGACTTTCAAGGTGGAAAGCCAGCTAAGTATGTTTGCAGCCTATCATAAACAAGGTAATATCAAACACGATATATATATAAATTAAAACTGAAGATAATAATGAAATATCTGAACGAACTTGTTACCTTAATACAATAGCATCTTACTATAAGTTTACTTATAACAAAAAATGATTATAGTACTGAGGATTTTAATAAATACATAACGTTAATAAAAAATAAACAATAGTGAGTCCATTTGAAACGAAAGTATCATAACTATATAGGAAGCTTCAACAATTTAAAAACTATGTCAAATTATACAAGTTCTTGCTTTTATGCAGATTTGTAATTTTTAAACATAAAATTACATGCAATTGTATTATACGTAAAGTGTTTCCTTATAAATGATTTAACAAAGTATGTAGCTTACAGAGTAAATATATAAACAACCAATGAAACCAAAGGTATGTTGACATTTAGCATCTATTTATGAACTGTTATCTTATGTTATCTCCAACAAATACATACTTTTGCTTATAACGCATTTATGCTTATAATATTAATATATATATGCATTGAGGAGTAAATTAACATGCAGGAAAAATTAAATGTAAATGCTTTTGCAGAATATTTCAACTAAAAGCAAAACAATATGCCTTAGCTTCAAAGTATGTGTACAAGGTAAAAGCTTTCCTTACATCTGCATAGTACGGGAACAATTTACTAACCTATATGCATTGCGTAGCCTTGACTTCTATTTTATAGATCACTTTATATGTGTTACATATGTTATTTAATTTCTGATTGCATTACATATTGAGTTTTGTGCATATTGTATATCTATACTGTGTTATGCTATGCATATGTGTTTAAAAGGTAGTACGTTTAAAACCATATGATTTCCATCATCACGACTGCGGATGGCCGGTTTGTTTGTATGTATGATATCAAGGTACTCAAATGAATCAAAACTGTGCATTCAAGTATTCAATCAACGTTTAATACAAATGTTCAATTCATGAAAAAAAACTCTGAAAATATTATCATGAGATGAGTTCTTGTTAACATCCTGATGTTTTTTGTTTAAGTCAGCAAGTTTCATAATTCATTAAAATTAAGGACAGAACATTCAACCCAACATAACATACAATATAAATATGTGAAAATCCAGCTGCTGGAGCAGTATTGCATTCTAATTATGTACAAGTTGTTGGTCCTTTATTCAAGGCAAGTGACCAATTGCCCAAACAGCACGAACAAACAAAATACACATAGAAGAATGAAGCAGGTGTAATCGCATTGAAACGGCCAATGCAACGCATTGAGGGTTTAAACCGGTTTTTACAGCGCTCAACCTCACACTTGGCCCATCAATATTGACGATATATATAAGTGTAAATAAAAATTAACGTCATAGCATTGCAACTCAAATTAAACAATAATAAAGGGAAATTAAAACGCACTTAATTTAATTACCATTGAATTACTCAATGGTAGGAAGGAGACCAGAGCAACAAATTACCAACTTTTTGAAGAACGATGAAATGAAGCTACAACAAGTGTCAACTATATCCCTTCTTTTTACAATAAGATTAAAGAATATAGAATCATAGCATCACATTTTTAATATTCCAGATCATCATCGTGTAAATACAAAGTAAAGCAGCAATATTAGGTGTACAAGATCTATATTACATAGCTTTTTGTTTATGTGACTGCTAAAACATAATGCAAACAAGAAACGCCCGACAAGGAGAATATATTTAAAAAGTCTAACATTATCAACGCTCGGGTTAACACCTTAGAACTGCCAGTGGAAATCATTTAGGGTTAAGTCCTGTTTGATGGTTAGCCTAGCATCACACTAAGCGAAGAATTATTGATAAAACGCATATACCGGTACGTCGTAGCGTTGCAATTGAAATAAAAATATTAGTAATACAGAATATATAAAGGATTTGTGTTTAGTTTTGGGGCAATTACACTTATTTCTTAGTAAAGAGACACGATTAAGATGTCCAAGACTTGCAAGACTATTAATGAGATACATTGTATTAACAATTTTCTTTTCAACAATTGTTGACGTCATTGCTTGACTTACGTTGTGATCCGCATCCCTGGAGGTTGCAATAGTCGTCTTGGCAACACTCAATGCACGTCTCGACGTCCCCATTGGTTCGCCGAGTGACTTTGGAGATGTGAGCCCCGATTGATCTCTGCCTGTTCGGGCATCGCTTTGAAATAAAATACAATAGTGCCATTGACGAAATGAAGAATACGAAAAAGGTTTTATAGTGGCAAAGAAAAACCTGTTCATAGAGCAATTCCGTGTGGTTCATTTTGGAGTGCGAAGCAAAGGCAAGTAACAATACACAACGACAAACAAATCTAATTACTTCATGATACTTAATTAAATGTCGTGCCTTGACTGAGCCTGTGTATTGTTTTTCCACAAGATGGAAATTAGGCTTAGTTTACACAAAAAGTTTTATTTCGCCAATGGATTCATGTGATTAAAAAGCTTTATTATTTCTATATGTAATATTGACAAACGTATAATTAAACATATATATTGGTTATCATGATGTTGGTTTCTGTTTTCAATTTTATTAAAATGTGTTATTACTGAAAGGGTATCTATGGTTTGTCGCCATGCACTGATTGTGATAGTAAATTCAAGTACAGAACATTCATACTACTTTAATTAGTACTATTACAGATATCATTAATGCTATACCACCGTTAATACGACTTCTTTTCATATACAGGGTCAGGATCGTTTGTGTTCCCCTTTTAATGTTCGCAAATTGACTTGAGTATTTGACTGTCTGAGTTTAATCTGGGTTCAAGTCATATTCCTTTTAAGATTTTACAAACATGTTTTATTGTGTATTATAATACGTGGTAAATATTTAATGCGCATGTTCCTATTGTGACATTTCATTACAATGAAATAGAAATCCTTTTTTGAAAATAATATTACTTGTGAAATGCTTCGATATTTTTGAATTTATATTACATACTGTTTATTCTTACATTTATTTGGTAAACGTTTTGCGAAGAATACTTCATAAAGTCTTCTGGTCGTAGTTGAATTAACTTCAACGGAAAATACATAGATTGCTATGCGCTTAATAGTGTACGAACATCGATATTTTTGCGTAAAGACACAGTCTTCAAATGTTTACTTTTTAATTGTATTGATTTTATTGTGTTACTAACATCCGAATTGATGGTGTTCTTAATGTTAGTACATTTTCTTTAGCGCGTTGATTTGATCTTTATTGTACAAGCATGTTTAACATTTTGCTACTGACATACGTGCATTGGAATCCCGTGTCATAGATCATTTGTTTTGATGCATTACTTACAGACGTAGCCTGGCAGCCAGTATCATAGAACAGATGTCCTCCATCGGAAACGATTTGGGTCACGTGACAAACCTAAATTGACGGAACAAATTAACGAGTAAGAAGAAACAAGTTTGTTGTTTACCGGTTAAGATATCAAATACACGGACTTAATACTAGAATTTGTATTTTTACGAACAAAAGTTCATAGTCTTTTTTCTATTTGCAAAAGAAGTTTACAGAAGTTCCACAACCAGCATTTCCATAGGGCTGAGCATGGCTCTTTCAGATTTCATTGTATATTAGTATACCCGGGGATATCATATGTGGAGCAAATACGGACCGTTTGCTGTTGACAATTATTTCCCAAACCGAGACCAAAATAATAATAAAAGCGGCTTTCTCTAAACTGCAATTGATTCATTAACATCAGAAGTCGATGGTGTTTTACTAGTCATGGCAAACTTATAGTTCTTTAATTGCTTGGACGGCATTTACCAACCGTGTTCGTTGAACTGAGTTGTACCTCACCTCGTGCTCTGTACACTGGACTACGTGGTTACAGTCGCTAGGGGAAGGTAGTCTCAAACAGTCCATGCACATTGGACCCGAGGCAGCGCCACCTGTACATGTAATCAGAACTATGTGTGAAGTAAAAAACTGTCGAACATAATCAATCTTTCTGTAAATTTACATTGAGTTAAATTTATTCGTTGATAAACTAAAATCTAATATGTTATGAATGCATTCAGTGTTGTTAAAATAATTTGATTTGAATTGATATTGGACCTGGCCGAATATTGAGATGCACACTATGATTCGCCTTGTTTTGTAACAGGACTCAACGACGATTCGGGGGTATTTACCGCATAGTTTTTTTTACATACAAACTTCCAAAATCATTATTATAAATGCGTGTTGTACTTAAAAAAACATGTAAGAAATTTCCCTTTTAATTTGGCTAACATCTTTTGACTAAAATGGAAGACATCTATGGCGCAATTCATAACGAAAGTAACGATGCTTTATCCAACCGTTTTGCTATACACAATTGTTAGGACATATTGTAAAGAAATGTTTTTTGCATAACTTGATGGATGTAAACAACTAACTATATAACGGATGCTTTTTAAGCAAGCTTTTTAATTTCTTTAGATGGACATGACCCCCAATAAGTGCACGTTAAGTAAATTTTAGAAGGCGCTAATAATATGAATCAGTAGGTAAAGGATTATTCTGAATATGAATTTACGACCACAGAGTTCTAACGCAAGTTTGTAACCACGATATCTTTGATACGCTCAATCAAATGTCCACACCAACGGTATATACGGACCCATTTAACGCCCTCTTGGTCGTTCACATCCTCTTGCGGGATATACTATATTGTTTGTTTGTGTTGAAGGGAATTGTAAGCAGTTTTGCGAAATGAAATTTATCAAAATATGTCATATATTTAAAGCGTAATTTATGCATTATGTACAGAAAGGGACGGTTACAATCTTCACACCTGTACAAATATCAGTTGGTATTAACCCATTTATGCTTAGTGTCTAGAAAAAAGGCCTTGGCAAACAGCGAAGACCCAGATGAGACGCCGCAGGATGCGGCGTCTCATCAGGGTCTGCGCTGTTTGCTGGAAGGAATTTCTGTAAGAAATATTCTAAATATTGAAATAAATATACTAGACATCCCTATTTTTTTTAATAAATTGATCCAATTTAGAAGGATGGGAGAGTCCACTAGGCATAAATGCGTTAAAATAAACATCATCAAAATAGGAAAAATAAGAAAGCCTGTGTTACGCTTTCCATCAATTATTTTACAAATACCGCGTCTCGAGGTTCCGGGTTTGGACCCCGTGAAAGGCAAACATGTTGTATAACCGTTTTGATTGCATTTTTATATTATTTCTAAATAGTAAAAAATGTAACAAGTTGTCAGGTAATTAATTTAACTATCTTTAAAACATATGGCAACATTGAAACTAATCAAATTTACAAGGAAATAAAAATTATACATACACTGAGTCCAGGTCAAACTAATTACACCAAATACTGTAGCTATTAAAAACATATTTCGCAAACGAAAAATCAACATCAAGTGAATAATTTTTCATTAATAATTACATTCCATTTACTGTTCTTATTTGTGTCATTGTCCAAGTTAAAAAGGGGCATTGTCAAATTTTTTTGGTAGTGAAAAATATGCGGAATTTTTACTTCTAAAATTTAATAACTGAAACTTTGTTTCCCATTTGTGAAGAAAAACATTAATTGTATTTTTGTCTTAGCAAAATGCTGTGCATAAGACACATATCTCTGTCATATGAAACGCATGAAGCATTTCTTAATGGTTAAACATTTACATTTCAATTACATGATTTAACCATAATTTGCAGCTGTTCCTTTAAGGTAACTCGACAAATGTGTACATGGTTGTGATAACGACTCGACATTACAGGCTGCCGCCCATTAATATGGAACGCCATTACTGACTTCATATGACTGTTGTTGTTGTTTGCAGTACATTAATAATTGTTTTCAGTGGAGTATACATTATGCATTGTGCAATTTTCTTTACGTTCAGTACATTCCTCCATACATTAATGACCCGGCGCTTTGTGTACGGTTTACCAATAAAAACAATTGCTACTTTCGCGGACCTTTTGGGATGAACATGATTGGAGAATGGAAATTAAGAGTGTTCGGCGTGTATATACAGTTACGATTTATCATGTTTGCACCCAAATCCTTCAAGAATACAATTTCGACAAAATCTTATTGTTTTAGTATCGCAATTTTTCGACGATCTGAGACCAGTTTGTGTGTGTAATTAAAATGAATTTGCAACGTTCTCAATGCTAAGATGCTTGATCGGAATCAAAACAAAGAGTTTACAAATAATACTGGGTTTTCTTGCGTAATGTGATATTAGACGACCTACCTATTTAACATGAAACCATTTTAAATCGGCACAATAAAATAACGAATATATTTTACGGAAATTAATTACATTGGCCCTCCTTACAATCAAATTGTTTTAATTGTGGCAAAGGTTTTCCAACAAAACAGCATTTAGACTTTTCTTTTAAATTACTTGAACATAAACCTGTTTCAAAAAACTGTGACATACTAGTACACAAGTATCTTTCCATTTAAAAAAAACCACATTGTTGTTGCTTATACATAAAATTAAGGAGGGGGAGCAATTTTCGGTACTGTCTGTGCGTCAACAATAACAGTTACACATTTTTATTAACATAAATTATGTTTCAACAATCATATCATGATGATATTGCTTTTAATATATTGAAAAAACACACCCACCTTTGTATTAAAATAAAAAAAATCATGAAATTTATTCCTACGGATATGTGTCTAAATGATATTTAGAATGAAGGCGAATATTGGTCTCTACTAAAAACATAATTAACATAAGTACTCAAAATCAACGAATATTTTGCAAAATATTTCGTAAAATAATGATTACCCATTAAAGCAGTATCAAAATTGTCAACGCTAGATGTGGTATGGTAACATAGATACAAAATGCTCATTCTCGGTTGTTCGCTTGCGAACAACTAAGGTTAAGAGCAAGTTTTGCAAGCCAGTTTTGGTCATTACCCTTAACCTTATCACAGCCTGCAGCCTACATACGCGCCGAGAAATAATTCGCGGCATTGTTTCAGTTCTTGAACTACAATCATTTAAATATTGAAACATTATATTAATATCGTGTTAAATGAAACAATTTTGAAAGGATCATTTATATAAAAAGTAAAAAAACAATTTATTACAATACGTGTCTTTTACATCTTTTAGTACAATGCCTTTCAATATAAAATTGAAATATAAAAGCAAATACAGCAAACTGACAAATTAGGGTAGCCTATTCAGGCCTTCAGGAACGATTTTCAGACGTGCTGATCGATTACGACACACATTTGTGGTTAGATCATGAAACGATTTTCCTCTTTACGTGACACTATACTATTTCGGTAGTGTATTTTTTTCTCATCTTGAACGCAAAAGTGTGTTTATCGATAGTCAATTTTGTCTTCCCCTGACGATTTAGTGACCGAGTACAGACATGAAAGTCTGCGTGATGGATTTTTACGCGTAATTGTAAGTGGGCCACAATTTGTGTCTATGTGTCGTTTGAACATGCAGAGAGTAGTCCGGAATTCCGTACATTGAACAGTGTGAAATCATTTACGCAGTGCACAGACACAGTGTTGCAGCCAAATTTCAGGGGATTTCTCTCGAATTAGCCTATTACATATTCGAATGTAATAATTCGTGCCTGCTGGTATTATGTATAGGTCATTAAAGGTGAAAAACTGGGTAAAACAGCAACGTCGAAAGAGCGAATAAGTGTTCTACCGATTTTAAGGTCAAATATTGGTTGATACCATTTAAATACTAGGGTAACAAGTAATGCATAAACAACAAAGTACGGTTCAACATCGCTGTCTTTATGACTACCTAATTCGTGAGTAAAACGTACTGCTCGCATATTTTTTTCATCAATTATCATATTGTTTATTTTGAATTGTATATGGTGTCAACAGTTTGGAAAAGTGGATTTCCATCATGAAATTATTTTCTTAGTGTGATAGGTATTCGATAATTCCACAATATTTATTTAATATAATGGTGATCGCAAATTTTATTTTATATTAAATGGTTCTCATTATACCATCTTCATAATATTTTTAATGCTTTCAGAACGTCTAAAAAGAGACATGTTGTTATTTTTGTGACGTAGTCTTTAAACGATACTAACATAAACGTTAACGAAGTCCAATTCAGATTTCTTAACGTTGTATTTTTATTTATTAAACTCAACACAACGTTTTCAAATGTTTGTCAAATTCAAGAAAAAAGCGAAGACCCGCAACGGGCCCCGCCCGCGACAGCAATAAATTACAACCTCTCCTATACGGTTGTGGGCGTGAGACAGTTTTTTTAGTAGAAACAAGATACAGAAGTTGATTGTAACGCGTGCAAATTCTGATGGGCCGTGTGCAAAGTCATGTGTCGAACAACTTCCAACGCAAATATGACGTATGCAATGGACACATAACGAATACAAACGGAATAAACCGATGATTTGACAAGCAAGGTGAACAATACTCTTGTCCGGTCTTATTGACGTTTGATAACTCGAGGCAACGAAATGTTGATCTCGGCGTGAATGCCTATTAAAGATTCTATAAAACTTGGTTTATTTCCTTGATACAAATTTCGATTATTATATTAATTCAAGAATTCCCAAAATGTTCGTTACGTTACATTTTGTTCAAGTTATCTATATAACAAAAATATGATGATAAACAGTGCACACACATCTCGACATGTGCGTTAAGACACGCTCTTTATAAATCTGAATGGGTTGTGTTCATGTCAAACTTGCGATTTTGAAAGCAATAAGATAATTTTAAAAAATGAGTTGCGTCTAACGTTTTGCAATAGAGAACAACTTCAGTGCCTTAAGCGCTTTGATTATGTTGTGTGGAAAAAAAATATATTTCATGTGAATTTCCCGCAACGATATCTATTCATAAACCCACAAACACTAACATGGTACATGAACACGTGTTGAATATATTATCCCACAATTAAGAAGAGCATGTTGTATCTTGTTTAGTCTGTGTTTCCTGACCACATCTAGCGTTGAACTTGTGACTATTACTATAAGGAGCACTAATTTGTTTATGTGTTAACTTTATTTTTCGAAATATTGTACGAAATATTCGTTGATTTTGAGTTTGTATGGGCTTTCAATTATAACATCGGTATATTCGTAAGTTAAATGTAGCTATAAGCTTAAGAAAGACTTAAGCTGTTAGAATGTGTTCTTAGTTACAGAGTAAGATACGGGCCTAGTTTCACGAACGTTCTCAGGTTTTAAACTCAACTCAGCAGATGAGATTTGAGTTTCCACTCAGCTGAGAATTGAGTATGACGGGGATCTCACGAACGAACTCAAAACTCATCTCAGTTGAGACCGACTCAACTTTCCGACTCAACTCAAATATTTATTATTTGTTGAAGATGTAAGTAACGTTCTTCAAAAGGAGATTGATTTATAACATTTTTACGGAAATTGTGTCAGTTTTCTGTTCGTCTACGAGAGTGAAAATGCCAAGGTCAGATATTTTTTCTGAAAGCGAAAGGCTCTGTCTGTTTGAAAAAATAATAAACCATTACGATGAGCTGTATGTTCAACTAAACGGGCTCAAACGACAATACGATGTGAGCTGAAACATGGAAATCAATGCTGACAAATTTGCGAAGGTAAATCTTTAAATCGTCTAACGTCCTCGTAAACGTTGAATGCGTTCAACAAAAGCGGCCATTTTTGAGTACTGCTTTATAACTTGAGACAGGTAGAACGCTGGCTCAATTATTTTTGCTCAAACTCAAAGATGAGTTCGACTCAGTACTCAAACACGTTACGTGATCACCAACTTGAGCAAGGTGTTTACACTCATCTCAAAAGTTGAGCGAAATCTCAAAGTTGAGTCAAAATATCGACTTAAGTATGATCGTGATACTAGGCCATCGTCTTGTATTTCATCACTACACAATTAATTCCATATGACAGTAAGCCTAATATGAGCAGATATGCCCATCTATGAACGTGATTACAAGAGACAGTTGGTCTTTACATTCTTATCTTTACGTTGAACCATGACAAAGTAGAATTTATGTCCTATTAAGGCTCACGTCCCTTCAAAGCTGTTGACACAGTTAATATTGTATTCAACTGTTTCAAAGACAAAGCTTTTAGTGTGGGCTGTTCACAATGTGAATAGGGCAGACAATCTAAAAGCAAAAACCCTAAGAATTATAGCATAACAACTAAATTTAAATATAAGGACAAACACCTCAAAATAGCAGCAGACCTACTACAGAATAGTACAAGAACCACTACAGCAGAGTACAAGAACCACTACAGAATAGTACAAGAACCACTACAGCAGAGTACAAGAACCACTACAGCAGAATGGAAGATCACAGCTTGTATTATTATTATTATCATTATGATTAATAGTAGTAGTAGTAGAAGTAGTAGTAATAGTAGTAGTAGTAGTAGTAGTAGTAGTAGTTGTTGTTGTTGTTGTAGTAGTAGTAGTAGTAGTAGTAGTAGTAGTAGTAGTAGTAGTAGTAGTAGTAGTAGTAGTAGTAGTAGTAGTAGTAGTAGTAGTAGTAGTAGTAGTAGTAGTAGTAGTAGTAGTAGTAGTAGTAGTAGTAGTAGTAGTAGTAGTAGTAGTAGTGGTAGTAGTACTAGTAGGAGGAGGAGGAGGAGGAGGAGAAGGAGGAGGAGTAGTAGTAGTAGTAGTTGTTGTTGTTGTAGCAGTAGTAGTTGTATTGTTTTTGTTTTTATTACTATTATTATTATGCTATTATAATTACTAAAACTAGTATTAATAATATCAAGAGCCTTAAGAGTCATTCTGAATTTGAGTGCTTGATTTGGCTGTGTGTGCCGATTTAAATGCTTTAATGTAAAAATGGTTAGGTCGTCTAATATCACATTACCCAAGAGAAACCCAGTATTATTTGTTTTGATGCCGTTCAGGCATTTAAGTTTCCAGAACGTTGCAAATGGGTTTGACTAAGACACAAACTTGTCTCAGATCGTCGAAAAGCGATACCGAAACATTCAGAGTTTGTCAGAATTGTCTTCTTGAATCATTCGCGAGCAAACAGGATTAAGCCACACTGTGGATAGACGCCGGACACACTGTGGATACACGCCGGACACACTGTGGATACACACCGGACACACTGTGGATACACGCCATTCTATACATAGATGGTGACGTCACTACGTTATTGTCAGTAAGACCGGTGTGACGCAATGAAAGTCCGGCGGAAACCCAAACAGGTTACAAAACACCAAATGTTTGTAAAAGTTATACGTTGTTTTAGTAACAACAGGTATTTTTTAATGAATGTATTTACTGTCGTTGATGTATCTGGTATTTTGTTGTATCTGGTACTTGCTTGCTCTTGACTGCTTCACTCTCCGAAGTTGAGGTAGATTAATAATTCGAAAAACTTAAGGATTATAAAACACAAAGTATCATGCTCGAGCTTATGTACATGTGTTTAGTTTGCTCCCTCTGTATTGTTGAGGTACATACAATAATTCCGAATGTGGGAATTATTGTCCGAATTAAATCCAAAATTTATAGGTTTGTGCAAGTCTTTAGTTGTTGAGTTACACACAATAATAATTTATTAGTTTTTAATATTTCACTGTTTTCACTTTGTTTTTCAGTCCTATCACGACAGTCAAATAATATATTTACAAGTTTGTTCTAGTTCGTCGATGTACTCGAATTACCAGTACACAGTGCTCATACGGAGTTTTTAGCAAACATTGCAACTGCCTTGCATGAATATAGCACTTTCAATAACAATCCCTTACAAGATCTGGTCCGGCTGGAAATCGAACTAACGATCCTCGGATTGCAGCCAAGCCATCTTATTTACGCATTATCCAGGTGCATAACAGTTCACTGATTAGACAAATAGCTCGCACCTTATTCAAGTATATTAGATTCCCAACAAAACCAACAACATATTTAAACGCAATACACATGCAAGCGCGCGTATCGTGACTGGTCGCAATTATTATGAAATGTTAAACTATGGACAGAACTTACAATAGAGAAGCAATTATTTTTAATTAAAGCATCCAGATGTAAATAGTTATGCACTGCTGGCAATATTGTTTAGGATTTTCCAAATTTTGTTTAAAATTTGGAGTTAAACGGAAGTTTCCGGATTCGAAATGTCTACTCATTATCATCATTCCCTAAACCAGCCTGTCCGTTGGGGTAAATGGGGGGGGGCGGGGGACAACACCGATCGAGATCCTACGGCATTTAGGTCTGTTGTGGGCTTCTAGCAGTAGCTCATCCATGGGAAGGGAAGTCCACTCGTTTTTTCCTTGTCCATCCAGCTATCTTCTAATAGCTTCGACGGCGACCTCCTTGTAACGTGGCCTGGAGCACAGTCTAAGGAGTTTCGTGTATGGTGACATGCCCTAACCTTTCGTCGTTTGATGGGCGCCAGGAAGGGTTCTTGTGGAACAACAAGTGCTGCTGACACGCTGCGGACATACTCGTTGGTCACATGGTCTGCGTAGGAAATGCAGAGCAGTATCGTTGTGTTCAAATGCCTGTAGCCTGCGTTAATGTCTGCGTAAAGTGTCCAGGCCTCATAGTCCTACAGTAGGATGGAGACTATGAGAGACTTGTAGAGCCTATGCTTGGTGGGGAAGCTGATGGAGCTGCTTGTCCACAACCTGCTCAGTCTAGCCATCGCTGCGGTCGCCATGGCAATTATTATTTGGACCTAAGTGTACTGGTACCGTCCTTGAACAGGGTTTCTCTCTTGAAAGAGGGCGCTTCTTCCAGCTTCTTGTCGTTCGCATTGTTGTCTGCTCTGGGTTTTTTCCTTCTATTCTCTGTGATCTTCGACTTCTCGGTTTTTACCTCCACCCGTTTGCTCCTGCTCTGCACTAATGAGAAATGTCCCAATAAGTTTGGAACAGCGTACGTCATATCAATATACTATTTGCTCCGTTTGAAACGCATACTTGATCATTCTTATTGTTGTTGTGCAACATGGGTTCTTATAACAATTCTATGCAATGTCTCATAATTCTTGATGATGATAATTTGTAATTGATCGACATGTGTTCCATAAATGTGGATGACCATTACATGACCACACGTGTATATGATTTTACAATAGAACAAAGCGGCCTATTATTGATTGTTCATTCTAATTGTTTTATCACGCTCTTCATAACCTTTAACCCGAATCTGACAAAAAATGTATGATAAACATTTTTGCTTTGTCAGACACATTGTCAGATAATGCATTTAATATCTTAACTGTTTACAAGCATCACGTCTGAAAGATGGACCAAATGTCTAACAAGATTTCACCTAATCGGACCATATGTGTATGGCAAGTCTTTCATATATTTCGCGGAGTCTGTATTTTAAACCATTTATGCCTGGTTGACTCTCCCATCTTTCTAAATTGGATCAATTCATTTCCAAAATTAGGGATGCCTAGTATATGTAATTCTATATTTAGAATATTTCTTACAGAAATTCCTTTAAGCAAACAGCGCAGACCCCTGATGAGACGCCTCATCATGCGGCGTCTCATCTGGGTCTACGCTGTTTGCCAATGCCTTTTTTCTAGACGTTAGGCATAAATGGGTTAAATATAAAAAAAATTAACCGGACTATTGTCAGTAATAAATGTCATCACATATGAGCTCAATTATTCACTTGCTTTTCAATTACTTAAAATATCAATGGCTCTGGTAATCTTGTTTTAAATAACTTACATTACAACTTTACAACTTATGTTGAGTTTAACGTAGTTTCAATTTTATGCACAACTTTATTTCAATAAATAACACTTATACCTAGTCGTGATTGCATTCATACAAGCCAGATTTTCAATGAATTTATTGGTTTGATATGCTATGTGATGTCCATGATTTTTTTTTTACATGAAATGATTTCTTTCAAAACTTCCTCAAAATAACCTATAACTAAGTACCCGGTTATACAGAAAAACACTCCGTATGCCAGAAATGAAAACACGTCCGTTTCCCGAATGGAATGGTGCTCTGCCTTCAAGAAAACAGCTTTCAATAATACGACGAGGTTGAACAGTTGACATAAAGCCCAACGCACGTGTTCGACAAAACTCTCAAACGCAAGCTCTACGTAAGGTCGACGCATCGTGGTTGTGACCGCGGCCTTACGGAAGCATTATAGCAATAACGAACTGAAATGTGTTATATCACAGCGATAAAGTATGTGCATGTTTCAGGGTCGGTTTTAAGTAGTGAACTAAAATAGTTTTGACCTTAAAAAGAAATGACAGGCAATACAAATTTTAATTGCTATTGAGAACATTATTTCTTGCCATTTCCAGAGAACGTCTTGCAGCAACATTCAGTAGCTTACTCATACGATGCCAGGCTTTGCTTTTCATTATCTTAATATTTAATAATTGTTTTTGAAGGACGTGCCTCAAGCTGTCTTACATTCTATGATTATGCGGCTTTTCCTAAAATTCTGACATTTTATTGTCACATAATTTGTTTTCCTGCAAAATGTACCCCTTGCACCTGCTCCGGCGTGCCTCAGCATGGTCCACCCTGGGGTCATTGGTACTTTTTGTGCATGGCGGGGGTCTAAGTCGCAGTTTGGACTCAAGTCTTAAAATGGGTTTGTGAATGTGATCCCTGTCCGGCAACAGTTTCGACGAACACGACTTTTTTCACGTGTTTGTGTTTTCTTAAATGTATCTGTTGTGGGTTTTTTTTCGCTGTCTATCCTTTCTTCATAGCCGATTGGATATTGGAGTTTTCCGCTTATAGACCGGAATACATAATTTCTTATATTTCATTGTATAAAAAAATCCCAGTTTTAGAAGTAGAAGTGTGGGCGCCGTGGCTTAAACATGTTTGCCGAGGGGAGAGCTTGGTCGTACGTCTTTTATCTTCCCGCTGCTTATATATCGGCTCGAGGGCTGTTGCCCGAGGGCCATTATACGGCGCTTACCATTAATGGGGCCTTTTCACGTTTGGGTAAATTGACAAAATTGAAAACAGTTGTCTCAGATTCGCAAATTTTCGTTTTAGTTATGAAATGTGTGAGGAAACAGTAATACTGAACATTAAACATGCTCTAAAATAGCCATTATATTCATCTTTTGACGATTTAAAAACCCGAAAATTATAAAGCGTTGCAACGCGAAGCGAATTAATAATTTGGAGAGATCTGTTGTTGTCGTTATATTTTGTGAAACTACAACGCTTGCTTATTTAAAGTATAAAATACATCTGGCGTTGTATACGGAAGGACGGCCGAGTGGTCTAAGTCGTAGACTTTTTACTCCAGGACTCCAGGGATAAGTGGTTCGAGCCCTGCTGAGGGTTACCTTTTTTCTTTTTTTAATTTTATTCTTGAATTTTTTAATGGAGATTTTTATATCCAATTTTTACATTTATCAATATAAAGCATTTAATGACAAACTTCAAAACATGCCAAAATCTGTGAAAAGGCCCCTTTAAAGACGCTCAAACAAGCAACTAGTATCCCGAATGTTGTCATTTATAATAGATGTTATCATATTTTGTTCAGTCTCTATTTTTGTAAAACACAGATGTCTATACTTTTATTTTCACGTGTGACGTAATGGCTAAACACACCAGTTTAAGCAAGACTATGTGTACAACACTTCAGATGTGGTCGTTCTTTAAATAATTGAATATTAGAAAGCAGTTTATTTATTAATGATTGAAAGATTCTGAAATATATATCGGATTGTGTGTCACGCATAATTGGAACTTAATAGGTATACAATAATAAATCGCTCTTACTACTCATCTGATTTCGTATAATCGAAATCGTGTTTTGGTCAGAATGGTTACCCTTGCGGTTAACGACTCACAGGAGGCGTTGCGCATTGAAGTCATGTGGATGGTATACAACGACAAATGACCCATTCTATGTAAGCAACATGAATGTGGTCGTCATGCGGAGAACGGCATTTTCCGTGGTGATGAATGGGTATTTTACTGTAAATATGGAAATAACATCGTAAGTACGATACGAGTTAAAAAGAAACATATATAAATAGTATTTCGGTAGTATATTTAGTAAGTATGTTACTCTCTAGTAGTGACTTGTATACTAAATTAGTCTAGTATATTCATTTAAACATTTGTTTAAGACGAAAACAACACACACATTTTTTTTTGTTTGATAGGGTTGGGGTGATTACATGTTTCGTTCAGAGAGTGAGTATACGGTTTTTATTGAAGATACTAGTAAATATTCATTATCGCGGTGCGTACCAAAGGGAAAATCATGTACAAAATACCAATCACGCAGTATGTTCATAATGTCTGACGCAATGCGCATTTATTCAAGAAGCAATACGACACTGTGCCATATACTATCAAATGGAAAAAAATCATGGATTCAATGGGTTTGCTATTTGTGTGTCTTACAAACGGAAAGAAATTATCCATATGCGTTGTGTCAACTTTGCTGTAGCCTGTGGTCACGTCGCTATTCTGTGAAGTTACGAAGGAGCTGCTCATCGCGGTTTCAGTGGAAGTTGCTGCACGTCCGGGAGAACCTGCGCGACATTGCAGTTGTATTTGTTGTCTCGACCATTACCCAAAGTGGGAAGATAAATGCACGGTATGAGCAAATATATGCAAACCTATGCAACAAGAAGTAATAATAAAACGATTGCTATGTTAATCGTTCTTTTGTGCTTCGAAATGCGAAGCAAGAGGATTTGTTTATGGACAAAATAATGACTTCTGAAGAAACCTGGCTGCGTAATTTCGATCCTGACACGAAAGTTTAGTCGAAATTTCGGTAGGTACATGTACTATTGACCGACCAATCCAAAAAGAGTGTTCAGCGAAATTGTGGAAAATATGGTTATCTTTTACAAAGATCGCAAGGCAATGATCCTTCAACATCGAGTCAAACTCTTTGGATGCAAATTGATACGGTAATTATTTCCGATAGAGACGAATTATGTCGCAAATGGAGAAAACTGGTTCAAACTCCCATACTCTTACGCGGATATGCAGACTTCAGGAGTGCGATGCGGTAAACGCTGACTATGTGGAGAAGGTACATCGCTCGCTCGAACGTAAATACACAAATGAATGAATTTTGTTGCTATATGAATACGATTTAAGTTGTCATTCAGGTGGGCGCGTCGTATATTAAATTTGTTTGATTCCTTATAAAGCTCAATTAGTGTCATTAATCTAACTTACAGTTACAGTTGTAGTCGATATTTTCATTATTCAAATTTAATGCTGAGTTTAATAATTATTAACTCTGTTTATTTTTCTTTGATGTGTGGCTTATAAATTTATCAATCACCGTTGGCAGATTGTGGACGACATTTAGTTCAGTTCACTAAGCGTAGAGCGGAAATATTTTAAAAATAGAAGATTCGCTATTGACGTATTTTATAGTTACAATATTTTGAATTCTTTGATTTGTTTTGATTTGAATAATTTGAATTTTGAACTACAAATCAAACAGAATAGACAATTGATCGATTCGAATTCCTGGAGCGATTTCTTAAGGACAAGGGAGCAACTTGTAAGTCCACCTTGATAACGGCACTATGTTGCCTCGTAGGTGTCAACCAGCCCCGTACTACTCCTGATTGTGCCATGGTTAATAGCTTGGTGGAATGGTTCAATTAAACTCTGTTGAATATGCTAGAGACGCTCGACGAAGTTGAAAAGAGCCAATGGAGCCAATGGAAAGATCACGTTGGCCCTATGGTTCATGCGTATAATTCAACTATGCATGAAAGTTCTGCTTATTCACAATACTATCTTATGTTTGGTCGCCACTCTAGCTTTGTAATAAATGCTCTTCTCGGTTTGAACGCCGACGACATCAATGCGAAGTTTACGTATGAGTATGCACGAACACTTCATAAACGCCTTACAGAAGTATGCGAGAAAGACAAGGAGACATATACGAAAACATCAGAGTTAAAACAGCCAGTACGACTAAAACGCACATGCAACCAAGATTTTACCAAGTGACATTGTGTGAGTACGCAACGGAAAACACAAGAATTCAGACAAGTTGGAAAACGAACCGTAACTTGTTGTGGATCATTCTTGTCAATAACGTCCGGAGAGGTGACCCATGATTAATACTTGTTTTAGGCTCCAAGTAATATGTAAACACTGGGACTGCAAAGGACAAACCACCAAAGTCGGTTGTGGAGGATGTAATACCTAATTTAAAACATTAAAATTTGCTTAAAAGCGTATTTTTTCAAAGACTATACATTGGATCTTACACGTTTTTTATGATAAATGTCATGAATGACACCGAAGTAATGGTACTGCGCACGCAAACTCTGTGAAGCGTTTAGTGTTTGGCACGCTGACACTATTAATATCCGGGCAAACACCTTTCCAATAATTGACAAAACATATAGCATTATAAAAACGCCATACGCCATTCACATTCGCCACATAGCAAATATAAAGGGGTAATGCAGACACCGTATGGCATAGGCTTCATATCGGTTTAGTGATCGAGTATGAACACATTTCATTAAGACGCGTTAATTGATCTAAAAATTAAATTAAAAATCCAAATAAAACAACACGAAATGAGTGGACATATTATGCAATGGCATCTTGTTCTTTGCTGTTTCTGGATGGTTTCAAACATGGACTTATCATCATGCACTATTCAAATTAAACAGTTTCAAAAGCAATCCAATGTGAAATTTGGACACAGTTATAAGTCCGCGGTAGTCCGGTCTGCTCTCTTGTGCTGCGCAATGTGCAGAGATGATACCGACTGTTTGTTGGTGTCTCACCAAAGGACCACCGGGGAATGCTTGCCGAGTAACGTCAGTATGTATGACACATCCGGTGCACTGGTCAACCCGTTGGTTGTAAGTAGCTTTTATAATGGCATTATATGGCATGAAACGTCACATATATAATTCGCCTAATTTATATAATGTCAAATTGGGAAATTTTGAATGTTTTTTTTATATGTGAACCCTTATTACTAATTTGTTAAAAATGTTTTAAATTATTTTCTCATTAATCGAATTCGAGTCAAATATAAGCTGTACACGTTTTTGTTATGGTTTTTCTTTCACTAGTGATTAGTTTTTGAATGCGTTTATTTATATATTTGGATCAGTTGGTTAACCCTTTCCCACTCAGAAGCAAAGTGAAAATGGCAATGTGCAAACAGCATAAAACCAGAACAGCCTGCGAGTAACTCGCAGTCTGTTCAGGTTTAATGCTGTTTGCTACTCATCAGTATCTAAGGGTTGGAAATGAAGCCTTTAAAATTTGAATCTAGTAAGAAAGGTCTTTGAATAAATTTAACTTTCTGAGGGACTATAAATGTATCAAAATACGTATCTAAGAGGTCAAGGGTTAAAACAAGACACGTTCACAATCGCATTGATTGCAAAAAGTATAACATCCCCACAATGCATGTAAATAAAAACACGAAATGATTAACACACATGTATGTAGCTAATGTATTAAAGCATCGGCATTAATGGAGCACTCTTTCTAACGTTGATTATGTCTGTTGAACTTAGTTTATAATATACGAACGCCTATTAGTACCACTTAAAATTAAAAAAAATAGTTCGAAGTCGTAATAGCGCGAAAAAAGGCATTTCTACGCAAATAAACACGTAATGACGCAAACAAACGATTATATAACGTTCATAAAGGCGTAATAACGCCAAACTTAAAGGCGTACACACGCTAAAAAAAGGTGTTATAACGCCAAGCTAAACGGCGTACATACGCTCAAAAAGGCGTTATAACGAAAACTAAAGGCGTACACATTAAAGGCGTTATAACGCAGACTAAAAGGCGTACAAACGCTAAAAAAGGCGAAATAACGCCAAACTTAAAGGCGTAAACACGCTAAAAAGGCGTAATAACGCTAAAAAGGCGTATAAACGCTAAAAAAGGCGTAATAACGCCAATTTCAAAGTGATACAAACGCTAACAAAGGCGTAATAACGCCAAACTTAAAGGCGTACAAATTCTTAAAAGGCGTTATAACGCTTAAAAGGGCGTACAATTGCTAAAATTAGGTGTAATAACGCCAATTTGAAAGGCGTACACGCTAAAAAAGGCGTAATAACGCCATGTGTACTATATAAAGTGATGGCTTCTTTGAAGACATTCAAACCCAAGCGTTATGAGTACATTTGAGTTTATTGGATTTGAAAAGACAATTTCAGTCTTTCTGGAAATCGTCCCTGAAAGCAAGAATAGGAAACCGACATTCGTACGGAATCCTCTTATTGTCATCCCCTATGAATGGATTGGTTTTATACGGAATACTCGATAGTGTGACGATGTTGTTATTGTAACCATCCACACCGGAAGGCGACGGTACGATGTCGATTACACGTCAGAATGATGATGATAACACGATAGTACGATAATGAAAACGCAATATCACGGCAATACGATGATGATAACACGAACGTACGGTAATGAAAACTCGACATGACATTATGCTAGTAAAAATGCGACAATACGATGATGACAACACGAAGTTTGCGGTTAACAACAATTAAATCTTTGCAATCAATTTAATTATTTAAAAACGTACAGTTGCAAATCAAATTTTTGAAATCATATACGCATATATATCTTTTTTCAAGGCATTTCTTGTTCACAATAACCAGAGATGACCCATTTTCAGTTAAAATACAATTTGGACCTATGTTGTTCGTAATACGATACGTAATGCTGCTGGAGCAATGAAACTGTATAAGCATATATTAACAAGCATGTACACTTGCTCGTCTGGAAATTTTGGTTCATTTGTACGTATGCACAGTTATGGCACATATTTAGCAAAAAAGGACTGTAAAACTGTGTACCACGTAACTCGAAAAGAAGTTTTGCTAGAGGGATGATACTTAACAGACACATTTCCAGCATGTAAATGTGTGCTCTGTAGTATTTGTATGCCTTTAACAAAACTATAATTATGGACACTTTTGCAACAACAAAAAAAACAACAAAAAAATACACCAAACAACCCAATAGCATTAAGGACTTTTGTCGCGTATAAAACACTAACTGTGTAACTGCTAGCTCGAGTATACGTGTCTTATATTAATATTAATCACCCTGTGTTTTATGGTGTAACTGCTAGCTCGAGTATACGTGTCTTATATTAATATTAATCACCCTGTGTTTTATGGTGTAACTGCTAGCTCGAGTATACGTGTCTTATATTAATATTAATCACCCTGTGTTTTATGGTGTAACTGCTAGCTCGATAATACGTGTCTTATATTAATATTAATCACCCTGTGTTTTATGGTGTAACTGCTAGCTCGAGTATACGTGTCTTATATTAATATCAATCACCCTGTGTTTTGTGTGTGTAACTGCTAGCTCGATTAAACGTGTCTTATATTAATATTAATCACCCTGTGTTTTATGGTGTAACTGCTAGCTCGATAATACGTGTCTTATATTAATATTAATCACCCTGGGTTTTGTGCAAACATTTCCTAATTCGATTAGTGTTCAGTGCTCCTGCTGCATTAATTATCGCCAGTCATCTACGTCTGCTCCTGCTGCATTAATTATCGCAAGTGTTCTACGTCAAACGCGATGTTAAACAGCTACGCCCAATTAAAGAAACACTATTTATATTTCTAAATCACTCATCCAGGAACATCAAGGAGCTATTAAATGACATATTAATACATGTATATTGCAAAGGTATCATATAATTACAAACATTTGAATTAATTAACAGTGGGCGAAAAAAGAAAGATTCGTCATAGAAAATAAAGTGTTTTTTTGCACGTCATAATATTTAGTTTCACATATCGTTATAGACGATTTAATCATAAACAAATTAGTTGTCGTAAACGTATACTTGAAGACTTTTCTAACGCAACACTTTTCAAACTTGAATATCTCAGTCATGGGTAAAAAATATTCAAACGTATACATGTGATCATTTGACTTCATTTGACGTACTGTCGCCTTCCTATGTGGATGGTTACACTAACAACATAGTCTTACTGTCGAGTAATACCAATAAAATCAACCCGTTCATAGGGCATTGCACTAACAGGATTCCATAAAAATGTCGATTGCCTATTCTTGCTTTCAATGACAATTTCCAGAAAGACTGAAATTGTCTTCAAATCCAATAAACTCAAATGTACTCATAACGCTTTGGTTTGAATGTCTTCAAAGAAGCCATCACTTTATATAGTACACACGGCGTTATTACGCCTTTTTAAGCGTTTGTACGCCTGGTAAATTGGCGTTATTACGCCTTTTTTAGCGTTTGTATGCCTTTTGTTTGGCGTTATAACGACTGTTAAGCGTTGTACGCCTTTAATTTTGGCGTTATTACGCCTTCGTTAGCGTTTGTACGCCTTTGCAATTGGCTTTATTACGCCTTTTTTAGCGTTTGTACGCCTTTTTTAGCGTTATTACGCCAATTTTGCGTTTGAACGCCTTTTTTAGCGTTTGTATGCCATTTAGTCTGCATTATAACGCATTTAATGTCGTTTGTACGCCTTTTAGTTTGCGTTATAACGCCTTTTTAAGCGTTTGTATGCTTTTAGTTTGGCGTGATAACACCTTTTTTTAGCGTTTTTACGCCTTTTAGTTTGGCATTCTTACGCATTTTTAAGCGTAATAATGCCAATTTTAGCGTTATTACGCCTTTTTTAGCGTTTGTACGCCTTTAAGTTTGGCATTATTACGCATTTTTAGCGTTATTACGCCTTTATTAGCGTTATAATGCGTTTGTTTGCGTTATTACCTGTTTATTTGCGTAGTAATGCATTTTTTTCGCGTTATTAAGACTTCGAACTATTTTGTTTCATTTTATGTGGTACTAATAGGCTTTAGTAATAATATCCAAATAGGAACACTTTAATTTGGCGGAAAACGGTAACCTTAAAAAACAACAACAACAACAGCAACAAAAGCGCTACTATAATTACAAATTGCTCGTATCTTTAATGAAATATACGCGTGGTCCTATAACGCCATTATACATTATCTGTAAATACATATGATGATATTACCGGTATGCAAGTCAATATGACCTTTAAAAGAAATATTAAATGTTATATTGAAGCCATGCGCTATACGCGCGCAAACATACGTGTTTATAACACAAAACGTTATATGATTTCATTCTCTTACCAGCAAAAAGCAACGATTTGGAAAGATGGTGCTCAAGGAGTGTGACTTCTGTTTGTGTAGTTGTATACTGGGTAGTTTAAAAATGATATAATTGTGTTAATTTTCCGTTGAAATTTATATTAACTCATGCACGAATTCTGTTTAAAAAAACCCGTATATTTTGTTCTTTTAAAATGTTAACATATGTAAGGATCCTTTTTCAGACTGTTGCCGATTGGAACGTTTACACGAAAGATGAGTGTCCAACACAGCCATGCTTAAATGGAGGCTCTTGTGTGTCTAGTGCGGACGGCAACTATTGTTCGTGTACATCAGGTTTTGAAGGTAAATCATGCGAGCTGAGTGCAATTAACGACTGTCCGGCGATGAATCCATGTTTAAACGGAGGTACGTGCGTTGATGGGCAAGGAACATATTCATGTAATTGTCCAGCTACGTTTCAAGGTCCAATATGCGAGTGTTTTTCGAACTTCAGCATGAAAGGTAGCCACTGCCTCAGAATATTGACCCCTTACAGCACAACAACTGGACAACCTGTTACTGTCGATATAAGCTTCGCTGAGAACGCTTGCGCTGGATATGGAGCTAATGTTGGTCTGGCGAACATTAAGGATGCCGGGGCACTTGCAGAAGCGAAATTACTTGAGCTAAGATCCGACTTAGTCTATGTTTCAGCACAATACAGTCAGAGTGCAAAAGTTTGGAGATGGCAAGACAATTCGATTGTGGACTTCAATTGGGGAACAGGCGAGCCGACCAATGGGCGTAACTGTGTGGCGTACAAGCCATCTCAGAATTACACGTTCTTTACAGAGTCGTGCAACACCGTTGGGGACTTTGTTTGCCAGGTGTATCTGCCTTAACCACGAGTTTTAACTGTCTTTTTAAGTTCTGCATCACTTATCAAGAATTTTAAAACTGATTGCGTCCTTGAAGGCGGGTCGAAACTTTGGTTTGTGGCCATTTTGGGACTTTGTTTGGTTGTTGTATGGAAAGGATCGTTCGTCAATAATGTGTTTGTCTTCAACTTGTTGTTGCGCGTATAGATTTAATATGACTCCAAATTATTATGCACATTTAAAGTAATGCGTATTGCGTTCTATTATCATGCACTTCGGTGAAAGATCAATGTCTCTATTCAGTGTCATTTTAATGATTTGTACCATTGTGATTCCTGTTATGCCCGCGAAGTTGAGTCGCGATAAACTAGCAATCTCATTAGCTGCAAATGGTTTACAATTTGACTTTTGTTCCGTTCACGATAATGGGCTTGTGGATTTTTTTCTGGGGGATGATGAAGTTATTGTTGCATGTGTGCAAAACTACAGTTATCAACATAAGATTACAAATCCAATGCAAACAAACCGACGTTGACCAAAATGATACATATGGACATCGCGGTATATATAATAAAAATTCTATAAAATTGAATATAAATTTAAAAAAAAATGTTTAGTGAAAATAATAACTTATCGCAAATGTACTGTGTGGAATAAAGTGTGAATGAATAGCATTTTTAGAACAGAACAGAACAGACAGTTTATTAAGACTTATACAAATGTACATCGTCTAAATACATGAAATATAATACAAAATATTGTCATGTGTCAATATATATAACAACGTATGGGTTATAACAAAATGTAATTTTACAATTTGAAACAAAGTATAATTACCAAAGTAGTACTACTTTATATTACATAGCTTAATATCATTTCACTGACAGTAAGGAAATACTAGTTTTCGTTGACTTCAATAAAGAATGGAACATAAAAACTGACGGATTCACATAGTAAATAGTTTTTATATATGTTTGCCTTATTTGACGGAAACATGGACATTTACATATAAAGTGAAATTCGTCTTCTATATCCCTTTGATCACAACATTGACAGTATCGTTCATTACGAGGAATATGATTACGTGTGTATCTTCCAGTTTGAATTCTCAAAGGGTGGGCAGAAGCCCTTAATTAAACAAGATATGTACGCTAACGTTTTGGCAGTAAATCTAAATACGTTTCGTATTCAAGAGATGTTTTGAATATCCTGTACATCTCTAAAACAGAACTATTATTCATATTGCCAAACCATTCTTGTTTAAATATATCTATAATTCTACATTTTAATTTACATAAAAACAAATTTGTGTTAATTATAGTTGCATTTTCGAATACATATGAAAATCCATAATCATTTAACAACTTTGTTACATTTGATACCCAATTTGTATACCATTTATTACAATCATTTATCGCTTGGTTATACACAGTTTGTATGATAATAATAATGATTTTGCCATTGAACGATTTAATGAATAGAGTGACCACGCACTGTTTCGTTTTTCATTATTATGCCCAAAGCCTGTTCATACAGATAATCCACAATACGAAATTAAATACAAATGGAACGATGCAAACGCAGAGCGCTTTCGTATAGGCGTTATAGGATGTTTACCGCGTTTTAACAATATTACCCAAAATATTGATATATCTTGTAGGAAATCTATAAATAAAACAGTTGATGAGTTTTCTGAAATTGTTAGGTCCGTAGCCAATCCGTTGTTTTCTAAGTGCTTTTTTGTCAATAACAAACCTTTTTTTCTCAAAAAATACTGTTTTAAAACACGCAGATTGGTTAAATGAAGAATGTCATTCTGCGCGAGAATCATATATGCAAGCACTACGCCTTTTCAATTCGGATCAAAATAACGCAAATAGAGCACTGCTAATAGAACGTAAATCCTATTATAAAAAAATCGTAAGAAAATATAAAAATGCCAGTTATAGACAAAAATGAAAGAAATTGAAAGTCTATAAAGATGTAAACCCAAAGAATTCTGGAAATAAACAAAAACAGAATATGCTGGTATTTCTATTGATGCATCTGAAGAACACTTTGCTAATCTAAGTAATGGTTTATCTAACTGCTTCAACGAAGAAGAAGATTAGTTTTGTACAAATCATGATTTTAATAATTTAACAGCATCACCCCCTGTACGTCGATTATCCAAACTCAGCTGGATAATTCAAACTGAAGAAAAAAATGTTGGCCGAAACTGAAACTGAAACTAAAAGGTAGATGACTTTTTTATATTTTCTGCTCATTTAGTAACTACAATGACGTAATTTTTCTACATATGTGATAGTGAATGTCTGACACACACAGGCGTCTTGAATTTTGCAATGATTTAATAGTTTTCTAGTAAAAAACGATAAATTTGTCTTTGAAAAATGCTTATTTACATGAAATGCGACCTATGTGTTGAATTATTTACACATTAATTGACAAAAGAGCGAACGAAACTGTTACAGAGATATGCCACATTATTTCAGGAATGTCCTTTAAAATGTTCCTTTTAACACCTAGTGTGTTTCTGTGTTAAAATCATGTGTTTGCAGGACGGGTATTAAACTTTATGGATAAATCCAAACTGACATAAAGACATTTGGCAGTTTGGTCATTATCCATCGACTTCTTGATGTTAGTTTGAAATTATCCATACACTAGTTAGGTCATTATCCAATTTGTATATTTTTGTCCCAAACAAATACGAATATATTGCGTTTTCGAGCATTTACGCCAATACTTTTCTTTACATACATACATGAAAGGTAAATACATTTAAGTCCAATATAAAGAAGTGAAACTCCAGCTGCTGGAGCAGTATTGAATTTTCATTAAAACTATTAGTTGGTCCTTTATTTAAGGCAAGTGACCGATTGCCCAAACAGTACAAAACAGCACAATACTGCACAATACAAACCAACATAAACACAAAATATGAATTAAGCTGGGGTCACCGCCTTGGAACGGTCAATGCAAAGCATTGGGGGTTTAAACCTGGTTATAGAGCGCTCAACCTCACACTTGGCCCAGCAATATTCATAATACATTTAAGTGTAAATAAAATTTAACGTCATAGCATTGTAACTCAAATTAAACAATAATACAAGGGTATTAAAACGCATTCAATTTAATTACTATTTAATTACTCAATTGCTTTGAAGATACAAGAGTAACAGAGTTACAACTTTTTGACGAACGATCAAATAAAACAAGCATTAAAACATTAAAAACCTTCGATTACAATTGTTTTTGGCCTTAACCTTTCGACAATTTCTTTTACTTTTTCAAGATTTTCAAACATATTCATTTTTTATTTTGACGTAATTGTTTTTAATTGTTATGGGTTTATTAGCGCATTGTATCCGGCAAATAACATTTTATAAAAAAGAAACGTTTATCATGTCACAACTTAGCATAAATAAACGTGTTCTTAGAAATAAATGACTGAAGTCTTTATTTTTGTCGCCATTTGTTTCTTCAGTTTGAAGTATCCTACTCAGTTTGGATTATCGACGTACAGGGGGTGTACATGTAATTACTGAATTTGACCAGCCTATTACAGTCAGTGAAATTCACAGTGCAGTTCAATCGCTCAAGCGTAACAAAGCTCCGGGCAATGCTCAGTTATTAAACGAGTATTTCGTGGAATGTATTTATATACTTGCTAGTCATTTATGTGATCTTTTTTAACGGTATTTTAAATTCATGTTACTACCCAGACATCATAAGAAGCTATGTTAATAAGAAAGTCCACATTGAATATTGTTCAGAACACAAATACAACCAACTGATTGTCTTTATACGCAGGTTCTATACCATGTTTGTTTGTGCAATTGTTTGTTTAATGGTATGTTTATTATATAATACATGTGTGTATAATGATTGCTAATATAATGAGCATAATGATCAATATCTATGTATGTCTTTATGCTATTTTTAGATACTGTATTATGAACATTTATTGTGCTGTATATATATATATATATATATATATATATATATATATATATATATATATATATATATATATACAACTTGCTGCGCTACACAACCCGCGCAATATTTGTTGGCTATTTCCTTCTATTGAATAGCATAATAACCCTAATTATATACTCAAATGACCAATTTGGTATTTGGTTCATTTTCCATAAATGTTAACAGCATAAAAGCTGATTGCCACCCTGTCGCATACATTTTTGTTGTTGTTGGTATTCCCACTACTATGTACAAGTCGTAATAAATATCTGTTCTGTTCTCTTCTGTTCTGATAATATTTTCACTATTTGCAACTTTAAGCCAATATTTTACAATACGAACATATCTATTTACATAAAGTGGGTGTCTACCTAATTCATCATACCGCATTGCATTACATGTGTTGCTTTTAACATTTAGCAACCTTTTTCAAAAATTTAAGTAAATGCGTTCAATATATTTAAATTTATTAAAACCCCATATCTCTGATGAATAATTTAAAATCGAGCCAACAAAGGCATCAAACAATTGACACACAATTATAGGTTTAAGACCGTACTGTTTCCATTTAAAAAGCAAAGTATTTATTGCCTTAAGGGCATTTTCTACTAAATGTTCCTGATTTAATATAAAACTACCAGTATAATTAATAATAGTTCCCAGATAGTTAAAATTATCGACGACTTCTATAGTTTTTCCGTTATATGTACATTTCTCATCTTGACGATTTCTACCCCATTTGCGGAAAACCATTATTTTTTTTTGTGTTTGTATTAACAGTAAGTCCCCATGAGTTACAATAAAGGTAAAGCTTGTCTAAATAAGATTGTATTTCTTCTGGTGATTTACCCAAAATTGCCATGATATCGTCTGCAAATAACAATTAAATTAAAATTAAATCTTCTTTATTTAAACCTGAATGAACGCTGTCTTGTAAGAAAAGTTCTAAATCCTCAACAAACAATGAAAAAGGAATAGAAGACATGACCTCCCCTTGTCTTAGCCCAACGGCGTAGCTAAAGTATTCAGAGTATGTCGCGCATGCTTTTACACATGATTTGACACTTTCATACATATTTTTAATAATTTTTGATATTTTGCCTTGTATGCCGGATTTGTACATTTTAGCCATAATGCATTGCGATATATACTATCAAAACATTTTAGCAAATCAACATAAACAACATACAGACTGTTATTTTCATTTAAATAATGGTGTACAACTGACATAATAATATATATGGCATCAACGGCTGAACACCTTTTTTTAAATTCGAATTGTGCATCCAAAATTTTAGCATTATTTTCAAAAAATTATTCGATGCGCTTGTTTAAAATTGTTGTGAATAGCTTAGACAAGAAATATCTTTACAAAAGATATACGGCTTTGATTGTGGTTTGAGTTTGTGAAAGGTAAAGAGTTCAAAAAATGAGACCAAGGATAGCGAATGTCTTTTTCTGTGCAGTTCTTAGCTGGATCACACGCAATACGGGATGTTACGCGGAGTTTTCGCGGCTTATTTTACATAATTACATATTGCTGGTCATAAACCTATAGATACAAAACAGAAAACCAAATGAAGAATGGAAGTGAAATTTGAACATATGAGTCAACCGGCAACACGCGAAGTATCCGTACATATTTTAAATATTTATACGCGCGTTCTTCGAACAAACCTGTTTTAGTGGCTTGTCGGGCATTGCTTTTTGATTCGATTATTAACAGTATCGAGAATCATCGCGCTCATGCTTAATACATTATGCAATATGGTGGAATAATTCTTGTTAAATTAATTAAAAATAATATTTATCATGGTATTGTTAAAAACACATAAAGACTCTATTATTGACATACCATAATTATATCGCGAATATCTTCATTTAACATCTTTTGTGGTCTAAAGAAAATCTCAGTTCACCTAGTTCACGGATAGGGTCTATATTATATAACAAACTGGCCACGAACTCAGGTCAGCACATAAGCGTCTTCGGACGCAGCGATGACCTGTAAATAAACCCTGATAAGTCGCGGGTTGAAATGCAATGTATTAAAGTGAGGCCACGCTTCCACTGCTTTTTATACTTATACATGTTAACATGTTGATAGGAATATGAAAGTCAGTACTAAAATGAGAACATAGCCTTTAAGTAAAAACGCTGTTGCCTCTGAAAATAAAAGGTGGACGCACAAACTGTATTGATGTCGAGATTGAGTGTAAAATTGTTCTATCTATTAAGCCTTTTCATTAGAGATAAAATTGTTTCATGCTGAACACGCAGTAAAACAGTGTTACAAAGACGCGGACATGTTTCCAATGTTCTGATGGTATGCTCATATCAGCCTATGGGATAACTGAAGTGTATTCATTTGAACTAGCCGCGGGAAATTTTATTTGAATTTTATTGGACAGTTACAAAGGTCAGGTAAGGTGAAAAGCTGGCGTATACAGCTAACGCCGAAAAAACAACTAACAAGGGTTATCCCTCTATAATTATTTACATCATCTTCGGGGCCTTTTTTTAGGCAATGGTATAATTATACCTTCTGTCCACTTTTCAGGAAAATAGCCCGAGGTTAAAATACCATTAAAACATCACACAACGGACCGGATAATATTATATCAATACACTCAATAAAATATTCGTTTAAAACACAATCACCACCATGCGCTTTATTACGTTTCAAGTGTTTGCTTGCATTTAAAACCTCATGTACCGTTATACGTTGGTCTAATTCTGGAAAAGTACAATTTTCAACGTCAAGTTATTATTCGAACAAAAAAATTCTGCCTCTGCATTATTATATTCCGAATTAGAATTACTCAAATTTTCAAAATACTGTTTAAATACATCTAATGGAATTTTATTACAATTACCTTTATTTCTTGATTTAAAATTTTTTCAAAATTCTCTTGGCTTTTTATTTTAAAAACATTCAATTTCCGCCATTTTACGCGGATATGCATTATTTTTATTTTTATTAAATAATTTCTTATAAACACTTATGTTTTCGCACATCGATTTTCTATTTAAATCGGTCTTGTTTAGGTTAAAATAACTTAAAGCGTCATGGTAGTGATTTCGTGCAGTAATACACTCGTCAAACCAATCTGCATGCTTTAAACAAATATCAATATTGAATGAAGGTTTATTACTGTACGTATACGATTTGGAGAATAGCTCATCCGCTTCACTGCGAATTGTGGCTGTAAATTTATCTGAAATGGAGTTAATTGACAATTGGCTCGAATTATTAATACTCTAACAATATTAATAAAAATGGGAAGTTTCGAATTAATTCTTGAGCGAAATTCATCCCTATGCGAACTATCCCATTTATATTTAACATCAATGTCTCGTAACTAGGTAAATAATTATTACAAAATAATGAAAAGTGTAACGGAGCATGATCACTCCACTCGTTGAAATCGCCAACAGTAAATGTTGATAACAATGGAAAGTTATTTTCATTGGTCAATAAGTAATGAATGACAGATGAACCGTTAATCGAATAGAATGTTTGTTTACGACTCTCACAAATTCTTCCATTGGCAATGCGTGAAGTTGTTGATTTACATAAATCGAGCTTAATCCCATGACTATTTTGTATAGTATCAATAGAGGTCCTAACAGAGGAGTGATCTGGTATATAGTCAATATCGTCAAGTACAGTGCTAATTGAGTCATATACAATAAAATCACATTTATTACTGGTTCTACTATTCAGGTCTCCTGTAACAAAGACACTACCAAGTTCAGAATAATATGAAATATCACTTATCTAAAATTTCAAAAAGATCCACGTTAATGGTATTATAAACTGGCGAATCTTCTCCCCATACATAGCTTCCACATATATACATATCACTAGCAGTGTTAAAGAAATCATGCTTAAGTTTCAACCAAATAATAGTGTCGTAATGGTTACGTACAATTTCAATCCCATTTTTTATCTAATCTTTTAAATGAATAATCAATTCCATCGCTGCATCGCCGTGCATTCTTGTGTTGGGACTTTCTAAAAAAATTAAAAGATTGATAGCCATTGATGTTAATGTTACTCGAAGCTTTGGTCCATGATTCAAACAAGAAACATATATCAGAAGAACCTAAAATATTAACGAACTCAGCACTAGATTTTTTACGTTCGCTCAGTCCCTGTACATTCCATGATAATATGGATACCTCACCGCCATCGTGCCCCTACGTTCGCACCGCGCTTCCATCGATGTATAGGGCATCGAATATCAGGTACGCTCGCTTACCCTGCCGCCTTGCCTCTTTCATCTTTCGCACTAATTTACGCCGTTTTTCGATAACGTCCTGTAGAAATTGCTCGAAAACACGGTACACAGTCCCATCGAGCTCTTTCCAGCGCTTTCGAACGTTCTCTCTGTCCTTGAAATACTAAAAGTAGGTGAATTTGGCCACAATATTTAGACTATAGTCCTTCGAACTATGACCGGTGAAGAATTGTATTATTCGAAATAAAATAATGTGCATTTTTAAAATAAATGTTTACTTATAAATTAGTTATAAATTAAGCCCACATTTGGGCACAGGGAACATGGCATATGTTTTTTTATACCGAATTTGAATTGGTTGGTTAAATTTTAATGCTATTTACTCAAAGAACAAACGTATTCAAAAGTGAATAATAGGCTTTTCTTATCGAATAGATAAAACACACACATGTCAAATGTTATTTAGCACAATCAAGTGGCTTGAGTAGAAATAAAAGCAACTGTCAATTTTCTCAGCACCATCAACATGTTCATTGTTATTCATCAATACCTAGCTCTCGCTGCGAGGTATTTGAACATTCTGTCTGCATGAATTGCCGACTATTGATAGTTTGAAGCTTCAGTTTGCAGACGCTCATTGCATTTTAGTGCTAAAGTAGATAATCTTTTTGCATAGACTGTAAATACTCATCCGTATTGTTGAAATCATTTATAGCAAACCTTATTGCTTGATAAAATATAGAACGTATACATGCTTCGGATATTGCGAAGACATATCGGAAGCAACGGTTGCGGAGAAACTGTTTATTGAATAGGCCCTGTATCAGAAATAGGATGAAGGATTGATGTTATTTGACAATTCCACCAAATGTATTTAATATACATTTCAAATTGCTCCAGGGAATAGTCTGTTTACATTTTAATGCTGTTTTCGTGCATGTTATAATATGTTAATGCCGAGAGGTTTGTTAACCAAACAGACAAGTTTGCATAATGGAACATTACAATAATTAGGACATATAATAACAAAAAAAACGTTCATTTATGGAGCATTATTTGATAATTCGTTATGGAGGAATTTTCAAAAACGTTTCGCAACGAAATTGTAAAAACGTTATGAATGTGTATGCCCCACTTCGGTGAAGAGGGGGTATATTGTTTTGCTGGATTTCAGTCGGCCTGTCGGTAGACCAGTTCGTTTCCGATCAATAACTCATTAACGAATTGACCGATTTTCTTGATTCTTTACATGTGCATTGGCCCTTGACAGTAGATGACCCCTATTGAAATAAGGGTCACTAGGTCAAATGTCAAGGTCACTCACAATAAGTGTAAAAATCGTTTCCAATCGAATAAGTCGTCAACAAATTAACCGATTGGCTTGATACTTCCCATGTGCATTGGACTCGGACAGTAAATGAAATGGAAATTGGGGTCACTAGGTCACGGTCACTGTCAAAATAAGTGGGGCAATTGTTTCAAATCAATAAATCGTCAACGCATTGACCGATTGACTTGATGCTTCACACATACATTGACCTTGGACAGTAGATGACCCCTATTGAATTTGGGGTCACTAGTTCAAAGCCTGTTGGGGGGGGGGGGGTGGCATATGTCTCCGACCGTGGAACTCTTGTTTTTTAGGTGTTCCACTTAAAAGCGTTAACCCCCCCCCACCCCACCCACAAAACACAAATATCTATATTAATTGTTGAGTGGCTATCGCATGCTTTTGTTTTCATGCTTATTTTCAGTGTCCTAAATAAACGGAGTTTGTTCTAGAGTTATATTTGTTGTATTAAATAATATGTATATTAAAGAGTAGTATCAACATCACGATGGACGTGTTTCCCCCTATAAACCCCGTTCGAAAAACACACTCTTGAATAATGCCTTAAGCACGTTCGGTATTTTCTAGGTTGATCGCTACATGCAAAATGAAGGAAATCACGTTATTTCAAAACCGGCTTTGTGTATTCAAATTCCATGTAGGGAATATACACTTCATAAGCTTAGTGGAAAGCTTAGGGGGCCGTTAACTTCTCTATGGTACTCCGCACTTCCGGTATAGTCGAGCCTGGCCAATAACTTTAATCGACAATTTTTAAAGGTAGAATTTTTGTCTGTTAAATTTTAGAACAGCTATTATAATTTCAAACAAAATAATGCACTGCACACATCCGCGAAAATATGACTTTGTTTAAGAGATTTTATAGGGCACATACAGAGAGACAGCATAATTGGTATTAACGCCTACGACATTTCAAAGTTCGTAATTCTAATTTACAATGAAATTTGAAGCTAGCATGTTTCGAAATAAATCATGCAAAATTTAGATAGCAAGCTTATTGCTTGATATGTTACATTACTGTTCATTAATCAAATGTATTCACACATTTATTGTATTGGTTTGTTGGACAGGTCGTGCTACATAAATATAAAGCAGACGCATTCTTTACGGCATATATTATACAATATATTTTAAAATGTTATTTGGTACACTCCCGTCCGCAATAGAATGATGGGAATCGACAAGTCCGCAAAGAGCATAAGGCATTTTGCAGCCGTCAATAACATTGTCTGAGGCCACTTGTATATTAAGAGATATTTATGTTTGCTGTTTAGTGAATGGCATACATGTTTGTGTATAAGTATTATTGACGATAAATACTTAAAAAAAACTTTATGTTAACATAATGGAATATTTACATGGTTACAGCATATATTAAATATATTCATTGAATAAAAGTAAATAAGTTAATACATTAATCATATTTGATTGTGGAGAACATATACATAGATAGGAATTGATGCGTTTTCAAACGTTTTCGAACCGTGTTTTGCTTTTTAAAGAGCCGATAAAAGCCAAAGCGAAATGTATAATCTAATTTTAAGTTTAGTGAGCACATGGCAATGTTTACTTTGAAATTATAATATTGATCATTAATCTTATTATAATACTGTAAATTCCATTGAACACGCATAATATTCTCGTTATTAAATATGCATATGAAAAAACGCCCGTTATGCCTTTGATTGCATTTTCAGGGCTGCGTCCAAATGATTTATCAAATGAGTGCAAAGCAGTTTACTCGTTTGTGTTGTGTTTAGTAAATGCAAATCGTTACCGTGTTTCTCACTTTATTGGAATGTCAGGGCGATGTCCTGTCTTTAACTGATCAATAGTAAACTGTAAAATAGTTGAAATGACAGTCAGCTTACATTTTTTTCATCGGTGACAGAATTTACTATTCACTGAAAATTCTTATAAAATATAATTGCTTTAAATGACCATGTATAAATGAAATAAGAATCATTTTTTCCAAAAAATAACATGTTGTCTTATGCATTTCGACAAAAAAGTAAATGCGGGAAAAGTTTATCGAAATTTAATTCTTATTCTTCAATCCTACCTAAATGTGGTCAATTTCATGTCGTAGCATTTAAAACTATTCATTTCGATAGGTGATAATAAATATGCGAAACGGTTTGTTATTCGAATGCTTGTATATATAAATCATTGAGTCAACCTGTAAATTGCGCCTATAATTAAAACATTAGTACTGTTTTTTATGTAACAGCTATACCCAGTATAATCCTATATGACCCTTAATACATCGATCAAATAAGATCGTCACTATTGACGATCTATTGCACTATTACTATTACTATTGCACTAAAGTTATATCCACTTTCTTTGCTTTAAGTGTAAATCTAAAGGGATTTATACCATCCACAAATTATCAACGAACCAAGAATTATTGTCTTTTTTCCAAGCCGCCACATGCGTAGATAGACCAGACGTCCATGGCGCCCAACGTGGGACTATGGCGTAACCTATGTTTGCTCTCAGGGGCCAATGGTAAATTATAACACAATGAATCCCTGAATTGGAGGACGAATACATGTTCGAGTGGGGTGTATGTCTGGGTATGAAATTGGTCACGTAAGGCGTGAGGTTGTGTTGCAGCCCAGTTAGCTCAGTAGGCGTAGCACTCGCCCTGACAGCGAGGTGTCCCAGTCTCGAATCCCCGACTGGCCGAAAAACTTATGCGCAAACCAAACGTCGCAGTAGAGTCAAATAAGAAATGTTAAAAACCGACTTTGACGCCGTGACATCGTCGATTGTGGCACAGTCAACACAGAGGGATCGCGGTATAAACAAAGCGAAAACGCTAAGGACGCTATGAAACACCGTGCACACGCGAACAAAACAAAGCATGGCCCCTTAGGCCACAACAAATTGATGATTTGTTCTACGGATTTTTGCTTCCCAAAAATGGAGCGAGCGAGCGAAATAAAAATAAATTTATTTTTATTCTATTTTTGTTAAATCACAGGCGAGCGAAAAGCGAAAAATAAAAAATACATTCATTGTCTATGTAGATTGATATATTTTGCAAAATAAATGCATGATATCTGCAAAATACCAGTACAAGATCATTTAGAATAATTGAGTTTAAGCCATTATCAAATGTTTGTAAAAATAAATGAAAAAAGTCTCTAAAAGCTGTTCTGCTTACTCACACCAGGTAGTCATTACTTAAATTAAACATGGTACATGTAGTTTTCATTATCAAAGTTATACGAAAAGCTCAATTTTCTGTCAATGATGGTTAAATAACATGACGCAATAAATAATACAATAAATAGCAAACATAAGCAGTGATTTTTCTTCGCGTCATATTTTACAGCCTGTGCCTTTTTGATTGGGGATAACGTGCGAAAAACCATGACATTGGGAGTATTTAATCATTATTATTATGAATATAGATAACAGTATATCAATTGTTAATAAGTGCATTTTTAACTGCTTTCTAAAATGTATATTATAAAGTGCTAAGGCATTTAACTGCTGTATGGTAAACTCAATAAACCAATGGAGTTTATTTAAAAAAATTGACTTATTTTTTGGAAATTTTGGCGAGACTTCAAAAAAAAGTTACGTTGGGGATCAAATGCCAGTTAAGCTGTTTAGGTCCAGAAAGTTTCTTCACTTTTGTACTTATGTCATCCATGTTTTAGGGGCATAATGTTCAACTTGCACTTAGCCATCAACAGTGTGAACTAGTAGATAGGTGGCTCGTACAATTTATATTATACTGTACATTTTTTGTACAGTTCAACGGCGACACTCGTTTGAGTGTTAATTTTTAATATTTTAACTTAATCAATACCAAAAAGTTTATTGCAGATGTTTACCAATCGAACGCATACCGGTGACATTTCACATCCTGATGTAGATGCGGTTGAAATGATACAATAACTCAAATCATCTGTGATACAATGACTTATTGCCCCGGGGTAAAATTTACATTTCCATTTGTGTATTTTGCCGACATGACAAGACAGACGAACGCTGCCATCTGTTTTTTCCATAAACCAATCTAATATCGCAAAGCTTTATAACACTCTATTTCGTAAAATACGCAGGCTAAATAAAACTTAATCATTTAATAAATAGGTGCGGAGCAAATTATTTGCTGCGGGCGCAAAATGTTGTTTTTTTTTAAATCTAGATTTAAGATTTTTAGGTGAGGCGTTTCCATCGAACATTTAAGCAATTTGTTGTGGCCTTACGGTATTTGCATTTATTCGAGAAAACTTTGAGGTTTTTACAACGACTGGAGGTGTTTTCCAAAAAGTTACGGTTGTAAACGGCAGGCTGATCCGGTGGGAAACGGGGTACTAGCAATACACGTATTATAAAAATATTGATGAAAACTGTCACATAGGCTTTATTAATTTATTATAACTTATCATCATCCATTGAAAAGAAAACACATGATAATTTATATATTTGTCTTACTAATGATGCTTGGTTATTTGAATATAATGTACAGATTCGTTTTTGAAACTTGATACCTACTTTTAAAATTTGTAATATGGTTTCAAAGCCTTTCTGATAAATGTCATGAGTGACGACGAAATAAGGTTTCCACGCACGTAAACTCTGTGAAGCGTTTAATGTTTGGCACGCTGACATTACTATAATATCCGGCAAACACCTTTCCAATAATTGAAAAAGCGTAAAGCATCATAAATTCGTCACACAGCATTCACATTCGCCTCATAAATAATATTAAGGGGTTATACAGACACGGTATGGCATAGGCTTCATATTTGTTTAGTGATAAAGTATGAACACATTTCATTAAGACGTGTTAATTGATTTAAAGGTTAAATAAAACATCAATATAAAAAAGCAAAAATGAGTGGACATATTATGCAATGGCATCTTGTTCTTTGCTGTTTCTGGGTGGTTTCAAACATGGACTTATCACCATGCACTATTCAAATGAAACAGTTTCAAAAGCAATACAATGTGAAATTTGGACACAGTTATAAGTCCGCGGTAGTCCGGTCTGCCGTCTTGTGCTGCGCAATGTGCAGAGATGATACCGACTGTGTGTTGGTGTCTCACCATAGGACCAATGGGGAATTCTTACCGAGTAATGTCAGTATGTATGACACATCCGGTGCACTGGTCAATCCGTTAGTTGTAAGTAGCTTTTATAATGGCATTATATGGCGTGAAACGTCACATATATAATTCGCCTAATTTATATAATGTCAAATTGGGAAATTTTAAATGTGAAGTAATTTGCGAACCCTTATTACTAATTTGCTTAAAACGTTTTCAATTGTTGTCTTATGAATCGCCTTCAGGTCAGATAAAAAAAACAATGTTTATGTACCCATAAGGAGCTATGAATTATTATTTTTTGATCAGTTGGATACAACAAGAAACGTTCAAAATCAGATTGCAAAAAGTATACAAGTAACACCCTCACAATGCATTTAAACAAAAACACGTAATACAAAACAACACACATGCATGTAAATTATGTATTCAATATAAAGAAGTGAAACTCCAGCTGCTGGAGTAGTATTGAATTATTATTATAAACAATGAGTAGGTCCTTTATTTAAGGCAAGTGACCGATTGCCCAAACAGTACAAAACAGCACAATACAGCACAATACAAAACAACATAAACACAAATAAGAATAAAGCTGGGGTCACCGCCTTGGAACGGTCAATGCAAAGCATTGGGGGTTTTAACCGGTTTTGGAGCTCTCAACCTCACACTTGGCCGAGCAATATTCATAATGCATTTAAGTGTAAATAAAATTTAACCTCATAGCATTGTAACTCAAATTAAACAATAATAAAAGGGAATGAAAACGCATTCAATTTAATTACCATTTAATTACCAATGGTATTGAAGATACCAGAGCAACAGAGTTACAACTTTTTGAGGAACGATGGAATGAAACTATGAACAAGTGTCAACTACATTCCTTCTTTATAGAAAAATATTAAAAAATATAGCATCATAAAGTTTATATTTCAGATCAGCATCGCACAAATACAGGAAGAAGCAGCAATAATGGGTGTAAAAGTTCCATATTACATTTCTTGGTTGTTTATGTACTGCTAAAAAATAAATCAAACAAGAAACGCCTGTCACAGAGAAAATATAAATAAAATTATAAACCCAATGACCTATGCATGTAGATTACAACTGGGAAAGTTGGTCGTATGACGTCACAAAAATCAATGTACCCAGGAACAGAGAAAGAGTTATGACGTAATTTACAAGCGAAGACACAATGACGTGAACAAAATCCAGGTGCAGTGCTGTAAAGTAAAAATAAAAATATTAATGGGGCTGTACTGCAAAATTGAACTACTAATAAAACAAGTTTAGTTGATTAAATATTAGGAATCAAATGTATAAAAATGGTAATTCCATTAAAGCGACATTATTAGAATCAAACAGTATATAGATGTTTTGACAATTGACGACAGAAATGATTTGATGTATGATGTGAGTCTAAATGTAGTTTTCATGCAGAATTGTGCAAATGACACAAAGACACAATTATGCTCAAATGTGAAAAATGCCCATAATATCATTAATGATTCCAAATTTTAAGAGAAGAAAGATATAGTGAATCAAAAACTATCAAGCACGTGTTTTTAAGTACATCAGTATCATATCCTTTTGATAAAAACGAGTTAATTAAATTGAAAAGTTTAATATGAACATTTTCTTTGACATATTTTAATTTGCGGACACGCTTCAAAACATCTCCATAACATGATGGATGGGAAATTCCATTGTTTAAATGCCATTTTAAAGAAACATTATATTTTGATATTAAATCACTATACGTTGAGTGAAATCAAGCGAATTTACTTCTTAGGTTATGATACAAGAAGCCTTGTTTTAGCAATTTCTTTGTTAATATAAGATTACGATCATTAAAATCTTTAATACATGAACATGCTTTGGCATAACGTACCATCTGCGAAATGTAAATACCATAGGATGGACCTTTAGGGATGTTGCCATCTAGGAACGGAAAATTCACAATTTCAAAATTAAAGTCGTCCCGTTTGTAATATAAACTAGTTTTAATCATATTATTATTAATAGTTAGATGTCTAAATACGCAGCGCCTGTATTGGATTGAGACGATCTATTTAAGACTAGTTCGTTAGGGTAGATTTTGTGAATATATTGTTCAAATAATGGATTATCTAAATAAAGTATGTGATCAATGTACCTACTAGTAAGGTTAAAACATTGAATCAAATCTACTTGTTTAGTTTTAGATAATTCTATGTAAATACATAATTATGGTATTATACAATCAATCGGATTATAAAATTCATCACCGGCTAAATCGAAGGACTTAAGTCTTAAATATATGATCTTTGTATAAACTATTAAAAGATATATTCAAGCCATGAGCTTTACGTGCGTAAACGTACTTGTTTATAACAAAAACGTTATATGATTTCATTTCTTACCGAAATAAATCAACGATTTGGTAAGATGGTACTAAAGGATTATGACTTCTTTTTGCGTAGTTGTTGACTGTTAGTTTAATAATGATAACTGTGTTACTTTTCCAGTTAATTTTGAATTAACTCATGCAAGCATTTTGTTAAAAAAAAATATATTTGGTAAAAAATGTTGACCTTTGACATTGTAAATGACATTTGTAATGAACCTTTTTTCAGACTGCTGCTGACTGGAATGTTTACACGAAAGATGAGTGTCCAACCCAGCCATGCTTAAATGGAGGCACTTGCTTGTCTAGTGCGAACGGAAGCCATTGTTAGTGTACATCTGACTTTGAAGGAAAATCATGTAAGCTGAATGCAATTAACGACTGTCCGGCGATTAATCCATGCTTAAATGGAGGTACGTGCGTTGATGGGAAAGGTACATATATATGTAACTGTACAGCTGCGTTTCAAGGTCCAATTTGCGAGTGTTTTTTGAACTTCAGCTTGAAAGGTAGCCACTGCCTCAAAATATTGACCGCTTACAGCTCAACAACTGGACAAACTCTCACTGTCAACATAAGCACCGCCGAGAACGCTTGCGCTGGATATGAAGCTAATGTTGGTCTGGCGAACATTAAGGATGCCGTGGCACTTGCCGAAGCGAAATTACTTGAGTTAAGATCCGACTTAGTCTATGTTTCCGCAAAATACAGTCTGAGTTTAGGAGTTTGGAAATGGCAGGACAATTCGATTGTGAATTTCAATTGGGGAACAAACGAGCCGACCAGTGGGCGTTACTGTGTGGTGTACAAGCCATCGAATAACTATACGTTCTTTACACAGTCGTGCTATAACGTTGTGGACTTTGTTTGCCAGGTGTATCTGCCTTAACCACGAGTTTTAACCGTTTTTAAGTTCTGCAACACGTATCAAGTATTTTAAAACGGATTGTGTCCTCGAAGGAGGGCCCATAATAGTCAAAACTTTGGTCCATTTTGGGATTTGGTTGTTGTATGATTAGGATCGTTTCTTATTAATGTGTTTGTCTTTAACTGGTTATTGCGTGTATGAATTTAATATGCCTCTAAATTATTATGCCCATTTAAAGTAATTTGAACTGCGTTCTATTATAATGCACTTCGTTGAACGATCATCGTCTGTAATTAGTGTCATTTTCATGATTTGTACAGTTGTGAATCCTGTTATGCCCGCGATGTTGAGTCGCGATAAGCCAGCAATCTGATTGGCTGCGAATGGTTTACAATTTGAAGTTTGTTCCATTCTATGGTCACAGTTAGTGGACATGTGGAATTTTTATCTGAGGGTTAATTAAGTTATTGTTGTCTGTGTGCAACTTCAGTTATCAACGTAAGAATACAAAACCAATTCAAACAACCCAACGTTTACCAAAACGATACATACGGACATTTCAGTATATATAATAAAATAATATATACAATTGAATACAAAAAAATAAAACTGTTTAGATAAATTAATAATTTATCGCAAATATTATGTATGGAATAGAGTGTGAGCGAATAGCATTTTTAGACTTAAGTCCTTCGAACTAGCCGGTGAAGAATTTTATAATCCGATTGATTGCTTTTTGTTCCGAAATAAAAACATCTTCATTTTTAATAAATGTGCAGCTCTAAATTAATAATTAATAAAGCCACATTCAAGTACCGGGAACATTGCACATTGCAGACATGACCATAAACTGCATAAAGCTTTTCTCTTATCGAAGAAGTTATTTGCAAACCACACAACTGTAAAATGTTATAAACACAATCAAGGGGCTTGAGTAGAATAAAATAAATAGTAAATTTTCTAAGCACCATAAAAATGGTCAATGTCATTCGTGAACATCTAGCTCGCGCTGTGAGGTATTTGAACATTTTGTCTGCATGAAGTATCGACGATGGATTGTTTTAAGGTGCAGCTTGCAGACGCTTATTGCATAATAGTGCTTAAGTAGTTTATACTTTTTGCACAGACTGTAAATTCTCTTTCGTTTTGTTGACCTCAATTTTAGCAAACTTTGTTTCATGTTAAAATACAGAACTTTCCATTGGTCAAATACACATGCTTCGGCGATTAAGAAGACATATCCAAAGCAACGGGTGCGGGGAAAGGATTTATTTCGTGCATGTTATAGTATGGTAATGCGTATATTTTTGTTAACCAAAGAGGCATAATGGAACATTATAATTATTTCGAGAGAAATAATAACAGTACACTTTTGTTTATGGAGCATTATTTTATAATTCCTTTAGGAGGAGTTTTCAAACACGTTTCGTAACGAAATTGTAAAAACGTAATTTGTTTAGGTGTTTCACAAACAATGCGTTCAAAAGACAAAACACAAATATCTATATTGTTGAGTGGTTATCGCATGCCATTTTTTTCATGCATATGTTCACTGTTCTTAATAAAGGGATCTTCTTCTAGAGTTATTTTGTCGTATTAAATATTTTTTATATGAAAGAGTGATGTCAGCAACATGATGGGCGTGTGCTCCTATCCACCACCTTCCGAAAAGCACTCTTGAATAATGCCTTAAGCATGCTAGGTATTTTCTAGGCTGAGCTCTACATGCAACACGCAGGGAATCACTGTTATGCCAAAATCTGCTTTGCGTTCTTAAATTTGATATGTAGGGAATGCTCACTACATAAGCTTTGTGGAAAGCTTAGAGGGCTGGTAACTTCTCCATGGTACTTAGTACTTCCGGTATAGTCGAACCTGAAAAATAACTTTTATCGACGATTTTTAAAGGTAGAAGTTTTGTCTGTTAAATTTAATAACAGCTAGTTTAGTTGAAAACAAAATAAAGTACTGCAAAAATCCGCGACAATATGACTGTGTTAAAAAGATTTTATAGGGCACATACAGAGTTGCAGCATACTATTTATTGACGCCTACGACATTTCGAAGTTCGTAATTCTAATTTACAATGTAAGTTAAAGCCACGATGGTTCAACATCAATACTATTCCTAATAATTGCTGTCTAATCTCCTGTAGCTGAAAGGTATGAATGCCGTTTAGAAGTTTTGGCGAAACTTACAAATCCCAATAGACGCACATGAATAAGGCATTGTATAGATCCATCATTTATAACTGGGATAAATATTCCGACCATATTTTAATAATCAGGTATTTTTCAATTTGCCTATCTCGCTTTAAATTGAATTGTTCGTTCATGACTTGCACGACTTAAGCCTCGACCTCGACTTGTCTGTGGTAAAATAAAATAACATAACTTGTATTATTTTTTATTAGTACTAGCGTAATTGATATAAAATTATTTCCGAATAATACTATGTACATGAACTAGACTGTATAGAAGATGTGGAGCTCTAGAAACGTTTTCAGAAGATACAGTTTTGCCCGCTATTCTTTTAAAAGCAGATGCGAAATTTGACTTATAATTTAAGACTCTAAAACATTGCGACATTTAACATAGCAGCGAAATTTAGAAACCAAGCTGATTGCAAGATACGCTATATTACTGTTCATTTATAAAAATGTATACACATATTTTGTGTATTGGTTTGTTGGACAGGTCCTGTTACATAAATATAAAACACACACATACTTTAAGGCATATATGATTGAATATACTTTGAATTGTTATTTGGTCCTCTCCCTTCCGTGCATATGGCGTTTTGGAATCGTCAATTGCATTGTCTGAGGCCACTTGTTTTTAAAGATATATTTATGTTAACAGTTTTGTGAATACATATTTGTGTATAAGTATTAGTTACGATAAATACTTTAAAAAGATGTTCAAATAATGGAATACTTACACGGTTACAGTATGAAGTAAATAAATTAATTGGTAAAAAGTGATACCTTAATAAATAAATCGGATTTTATTCAGGAGAACTAATAAATTATTCGGAAATGGTGCGTTTTCAAACGTTATCGAACCGTGTTTTGCTAATTTTCTTTTGGAAAAAGGGGATGAACTTAATGTAACTGATACAAGCCAAAGCAAAATGTATATTCTAATTTTAAGATTGTTGAGCTCATGGCAACGTTTACTTTGAAATTCTAATATTGATCATTAACCGTATTGTCAAAAAAGCGATGATATTAAATAATGCTGCACATTACTTTGAACACCAATCATATTATCGTTATTGAATATACATATGAAAAAACGCCCGTTATGCATTTGATTGCATTTTCAGGGCTGCGTCCAAATGATTTATGACATGAGTGCAAAGAAGTTTACTCTTTTGTACTGTGTTCATTAAATAAAAATCTTTACCGGTTTTCTCACTTTATTGGAATGTCAGCCCGTTTCCAAACGGGCGATGTCCTGTCGTGAACTGATCAACATGGCTTTTAAATAGTTGAAATGACAGTCAGCTAACATTTTTTAGTCGGCGTCAGATTTTGATATTTACTGAAAAGTCTAATAAAATATAATTGTTCTGTTCTTTTAGAACGCCCATTTATAAATGGAAAAAGCATAATACTTCATTCCTACCTAAATTCGGTAAATTTTATTTTTTAGTATTTAAAATTATTCATTTCGATAGCTGATAATAAATATGCGAAAAGGTTTGTTATTCGAATGCTTGTATATATAAACGATTGCGTCAACCTATAGGTTGCGCCTATAATTAAAACAGTATTACTTTTTTTTATTTAACAAATATACCCAGTATAAACGCGTATGACCCTTAATAAATAATTTATTATAAAATTAGTGTGTTGCAAAGATCCATGAGGCATACATAAAACAGAAGTCTGCTTCAGTAGTCAATCTTAATAACGAAGTTAAAGTGATTAAATGTTATGGAAGTCGTTAGCATTGTTTATCGTTATTTTTAAAAAGGATTTTGTGAGATGCGTTTTATCGCTTATATCTGAACTACATATACACTGGGAGACGCTTCTAACGTAACACATTTCAAACTTGAATATTTCAGTAATGAAATACAAATATTATTTAAAATTTCACATGTGATCATTTGACTATATGCTGTGCAAGAGTACAATAAAATCATTCAATCGTGACAATCAGGCGCTTTTGCGCGTGGGGTATGTGTGGTTTCATCTTTTTGCAGGTTAACATGGTAAAACGCGATATGGTTCTAATTAAATTTCTTCAGATTCGGTAGGTTGATACACCAGGAAAACATAAAATTCATTTAAAAATCAAAATGTCTCGCACACAATTTCAGGAGCGTAACATCACAACGCCATGTTGCAGGCTACCTGCCCCACTAAATAAAGCATCCGATCGTCACGGATGAATAATTTCATCCTTTTCTTGTACATATTGTAGTCAAATGACCACATGTACAATTTCAAATAAAAATATTTACTAATAACTCAGATATTTAATCATTTGCATGCTGGGAAATTTGTCGTCTGCTAAAATGTCGTCTGCAGAATTTCTAAAATTAGCATTTTCTTCGATTTTTTTTCAAGAATACTATCAGAATAGCAAATAGTTTGGATCCTGATGAGACGCCACGTTTTGTGGCGTCTAATCTGGATCCAAACTGTTTGCAAAGGCCTTCAAAATTTGGTTCCAGCGCTGTAAGGGTTAAGTTTGAAAAATGCTACGTTTGAAAAGTGTAGTTCAATGCGCTTTATGGTTCCAATTTAATTTCAATCAAGATGGGTTTTTCACCAGGAAAACATAACATTAATAAGAACAACAATATGCCTTGTATGAGCGCCGGTTGGTGATTAAGACGTGTAAGTTAATACGTTCAACAGTTCCCATTATTATTATACGACGTACGATTTGCGAAATTTACTGTTTCAATGATTTTTTATTTGTTATGTTTGATATTTTATTGTTAAACAATTGCAAATTTACTTGGATTATTACATATGTATTAAACAAGTCTGAGTCCGAATTTCAACTAGATCCGTTCGCAAATAAAGGAGATATATTGATTTAAATATGTGTTGCGTTAGAAAAGTCTCCAAGTGTATGTCGTTATGCTAATTACTCAACATAAATTCTGTTTAAGAAAAAAAAATGTATTCATTATTGTTCCATTTTAGAAGTCGAAGGCGTTTACTTCCGGTTGAATAACGGATTCTCCCCCATCGGATATTGACAACATGGCATTTAGGATTGTTTCTATCTGCTCTAATGGGTCGTTTCTGTCTGATTGAATGTGTCATGTTCCACCTGAATATAACGTCTGTACATGCATTGTGTGACATCAGCCTCGATATCGACGATGATAACAAGTTAATCTTGAAAAGCTTTCTCCAACTTTTCAACAAGATGTATAAGTAGTAACATTACTGTTTTTAGATTTTTAAATAAGTAAAGCATTTAAAAGGACACACTATTTGATACCCTATTTCTGCATGTTCCTGATGATTTGTCGAATATTCAGTATTTTTATCAGTTGTGTATATTTAATACAAAACCTATTAATTTCGTAAAATTACGAGTTACGCGCGCCATGTCTGAAAAGCAGCATACGTTTTCATTGTAACGCATCTTCTGCAATCTACTAATGAGATAATTGTTGTAAATTATGTCACTGTTTCTATCAGTCACAGTGAATTTTATTATCAATTCACTTTTAAACAAAAAATATAATTGAAAAGCGTGTCGGAAACTTGTGTTTTCCCGGTTCGAATGTTTACACGCTAATTTACATAAACTGAATTCATACGCGTCTTAAATAAACTATGGTGTACCGTTTTAGTCATTGTTTTGTCAGTTTTGTTAAAGTAAAAAATACAATTGTTAACTGTTTTCGTTAGTTGTTGTATATAATAAAAGGAATATTACGCTAATCAATTGTTCCAAGAGTTTGTATCACTCTCGTGGTTTGTGCTATTTCGCATCACACTTGAGGCTCCGCCTCTCGTGTGATACGTCATCACACAAGCCACTCGAGTGATACAAACTCTTGGAACAATTGACTAGCGTAATATTCCGTATGTATCTTCGATGATAACAAGTTAATCTTGAAAAGCTTTCTCCAACTTTTCAACAAGATGTATAAGTAGTAACATTACTGTTTTTAGATTTTTAAATAAGTAAAGCATTTAAAAGGACACACTATTTGATACCCTATTTCTGCATGTTCCTGATGATTTGTCGAATATTCAGTATTTTTATCAGTTGTGTATATTTAATACAAAACCTATTAATTTCGTAAAATTACGAGTTACGCGCGCCATGTCTGAAAAGCAGCATACGTTTTCATTGTAACGCATCTTCTGCAATCTACTAATGAGATAATTGTTGTAAATTATGTCACTGTTTCTATCAGTCACAGTGAATTTTATTATCAATTCACTTTTAAACAAAAAATATAATTGAAAAGCGTGTCGGAAACTTGTGTTTTCCCGGTTCGAATGTTTACACGCTAATTTACATAAACTGAATTCATACGCGTCTTAAATAAACTATGGTGTACCGTTTTAGTCATTGTTTTGTCAGTTTTGTTAAAGTAAAAAATACAATTGTTAACTGTTTTCGTTAGTTGTTGTATATAATAAAAGGAATATTACGCTAATCAATTGTTCCAAGAGTTTGTATCACTCTCGTGGTTTGTGCTATTTCGCATCACACTTGAGGCTCCGCCTCTCGTGTGATACGTCATCACACAAGCCACTCGAGTGATACAAACTCTTGGAACAATTGACTAGCGTAATATTCCGTATGTATCTTCGATGAAAAGTCAAGAAAACACACCAAGGTCAACGGTCTTGAACTGACATTAACTTTCCGCACCTTTGTATGACTATGCGAATACTAATATTGCTTAGAATTATTATGCCTCGTGATATGAAAATGTGATAATGTTTTTTCTTTTGCCTATTATGCCGTGTGGTATCTAGTTCAGTTCAGTGAGTACGGGTTATACATATTACGGTGTTAACTTATATTATTAATTGCACGCCTCTTAATAGGGATGCTGTACTTTTTAATTAAAAACAGTTGCAGTAAAAATCATGACACGTCTTTGATCCACGTTTTAACATTGAAATTGCAAGAGCCTGTTTGTCCACGCATCACGGATCAAGGAGAACTATACAAGATCAGGTTTGACAGGAAATTGCTTCATTTCGCATACGTTTTGCAACCGGAATATTATTCAGAAACGTTTCAATAAGTAGAAGGTCGTTGCATTCTTCGCTTTTGATTTTTTATGATGAGTTAGTTTGGAACGTTCAATATTATTGGCGTATTACATCTTTGCTGAAAATATATTATTGCAAAGCATTTGAGTGCATAGATGTTTAATTATTCACCATGCTCTTAAAAAAAGTGCCGTTCGCTTTTCGGAAAGCGTGTAAAAGAATATACGAACAAATTCCATTACTCCGTTTACTCTAGTGTGTTGCATTGAAGTGTCTGAGAATAGATTCCATGCCTGCTTTATCGCAGTGTCAGCTTTTTTTAATTAATAATTTCTAACTGGCAATTTCCTGTTGTGTGTTGATCGACATGGTAGTACAAATAGTTAAAATGCATTAAAGTTTTTACTTTATTATTGGGAAATTGATTCTTTAGTTCTTGTTCCATGAATTTATCGATCTGGAAGTAAATCCATGTAATCCTAATTAATCGTGAAATATATGTTGCGACATATTATATATGTCAATTAAAATGAGGGTATGACTTTCAAAATTTAATGGAAGTAAAATCCATCAATACCAAATTGAGTGTATTTTATGTAGTACAAATTCATGTGTTGACGGACACTTTCTGTTCAACACTTATGTTATAATTACGCGTGCGTGTATATTTATCTGCACATCCGCGTGTACACACATTATATTCAACAATAATTGAATTGATGGTCGTTGTTGTTATTATTACACATATAGCCAAGATAAATATATAGCAACCAGTGTTCATATCATTATAAAATGTTTGTGTATACCTCCACAAATACCGGACAAGGACAATCATAGTGACTCACTATAAAAGCTTTCGAAGAGCTCAAACTCAGCGTGACTTAATGTGATTTTATATTTCATTTCATTTCACAATTATTTTAAATTCCTTTAAAGGGACCTTTACACAGATGTTGGCATGTCTTGAAATTTGTCATTAAATCTTTTGAATTTGAAGCAAACAATCGAACTCAATAGCTAAAGTTAAATACAAACATAAAATGTAAAAGAGAAAAAAGTAACCTATAAATGGGCTCGAACTACTTACCATTGGAATAAACGTCTTGCACTTAAACCACTCAGGCATCCGTGCTCATTCAGTAAATGGTGTATTAAATACATTTTATAAGCATGCCTCGTTATGTCACAAAATATAAGGAAAACAACAGAACTCTCCAAGTTATTAAATCGTTTCGCATTTGTAACGCTTTATAATTGTCAGTTCTTAAATAGTCAAAAGATGTCTATAATTGATATTTTAGAGCATAGTAAATGTTCAGTATTACTGCTTTCTCGCAAATATCATAACTACAACAACAATTTGCAAATCGGAAACAATTTTGCCAATTTACCAAAACGTGAAAAGGCTCCTATTAATGTAATTTTGTGTAACATCAACGTTTTCCTCCTTATCCTTTTTATCGTCAAGTTGTAATCGCAGATAGACACAAAATGGTTAATGCCCATTGATGTGCATGCAATAATTTCCGGAGACACAAACGAGCGTGGTACGATTAACATTAATGTTTTATTGATTATATGAGGGAGTGTAGAACATTCACCTTGATACAGGATTCTAACCGGATATTAACAACCTGGCATTAACGATGAATGTGTCTCTGTATCTTATTTAGTTTTTATAACGTGCTGCCATAGTTTTGAGTTGAGCTTTATTAGATGAACTCATACACATCGTCATTTTAAAACATTATACACGAATCATAATGCAAACCTAAATAATAGCTGTGAAAAAGAATCGTAACCTTTACATATACACTTAAAAACAGCGAGAATTGTTACATATCACACACTTGTTTCATCTATCTTGAATTATTCCTTGATTCCAGAGTGCATAAAGCAAATATGACTTTAAAATGTTTGACAGCAGATCCAGCGGCTTCACACTCACACGTTCACAAATCTTAAACTTCAACTTTTCCCATTCCACAGTAAAATGAGAAATAAGCGAAAACGTGACTTAGTTAATTCATTACGATTTTTCCCGTCGACGACTACTTTTCCAACTCGAGCAAGGTCTCCCATTGATACTTATCGCATTAAAAATAAAAACATACCGGTATCTGGGAATTTATAAAAACGATATAAATGTGATAAGCACTCGTATTATGTCTGATAATTTAAGGATAATTTAGTTCTATATTAGCCATCGATTCATCAAAATGAACCATCTAAATGTACGAAAAGCCCATGGTGTTGAGTAAAGCTACTTTTCCGTTGTTAAGATGCATGGAGAGACGCAAATAAACAGCCACAGAAAAAGGAAAAAGCGGCTTATATTTAAACTGCTCAAATTACAATGCCATTTTTGTCCTAATAATATTATTACTGGACAAAGGGCGGATCCCCGATTTTCGCGTTCTCTAGATTTTTTTAACAGAAGATCGTTCGGATACCATGAAGTATGAATCATGTTTTTACCTTTGAGATTAACTCTATCATTATAAATAGTTTTACCGCGAGTAATGCGATCATATACCGCACAGTGTTTTCGTCGGTGTTAATAACCACTTTGCTACAGTATTAACTAATTTAAAGTATGTGGGCACTATATTATAACAGTCTAATGTATTAAGATCTGGGCTTTTTAAATAGTATATGATACGCATCGTTCGTATGAAATTGTGTTTACCGGTAGTCACAGTAGGTGCATTAACCCATTTATGCCTAGTGGACTCTCCCATCCTTCTAAATTGGATCAATTTATTTCCAAAATTAGGGATGTCTAGTGTATTTATTTCTATATTTAGAATATTTCTTACAAAATTCCTTTAAGCAAACAGCGCAGACCATAATGGGTCTACACTGTGTGTCAAGGCCTTTTTTCTAGACGCTAGGCATAAATGGGTTAACTACAAATAGATCTACAATTCGACGAATGACAAAAACAAACATTTCCCTGTATTTATGGAAAATATATAATTGACAAACAGCGCGAGTTTGCAACAAAGCACGAGGCAAAGAACAAATATACGCAAAAAACACACAAAAAAACATGAACAAAACATATCGAACTACACTTTTGTCTCTACAATTTATTTAAAAGAACGTGTTTATATCAAGAAGTTATTTTAAATATTCAATAACAAATAGCTCAGCGTGACTACAATTGAACTTTAAATAATACATACGGTAATTAAATGCGTTTGCATAAAAACAGCTGCGCGCTGTTGATAGACACTCTTTTTTGTAGCATTGTTTACTCTACTCAAGGGCTAGAATTAATTCATCCGGGTAATCAATGAAGTTTGAAACATCAATACTATTCGTATTATGACGACAAGAAAAATAAACTGCATCAAATGTACTATTATCTTATTTCATTGCTAATTGGAATAAAGAATAAACAATATCTTCAATTTACAATTCACCATTTTTAAAATAAATGAAAAAATAGTACCGGGTACTTTGGATAAATAATATTGTTAATTGTGTCTGAAAATTTCATACAATCATTAAAATCGTACATGATGACATACAGCTGGTGTACGTTTGAATTGTCAGTTCGCGCTATTCTACTGGCAGAGTTTTCACGCAGTACATAGCGCACGAGCTCTATGTCAAACCCCATATAGGTCGCGGAAAAGGACCCAAGATTTTACTAGAAGATATCGTAAATCATAAACAAACTTATTAGACAAATAACTAACGACGCATAGTTAAAGTGAAATGATGGGCACAAATCATACTATATTCAACCAAATATAGAATGTCTAATTAATCAATACACTCCATTGAACAGTGCTAAATATAACATGTATTATATATGCGTCATCACAATCTATTTGATAAAATGACTAGAACTGGTATCCATTGTTTGTTACCGAGTTATAGGTTTTAAAAGCTTTTCAGTTACATTCTAGCTTGACCTGTACCGGAAATGCCAAGCAGTGGGCCACCATTCTATTCATAGATGGTGACGTCACTACGTTATTGTCAGTAAGACCGGTGTGACACAATGGATACACTGTGGATACACGCCACTAAATTACCAAGCTCAAATCATTGTCTTCCTAAAAGGTCCGCGAAAGTAGAAATTGTTGTTATCGGCAAACCGTACACAAAGCACCGGGTCTGTTATGTTGCATCGTTATCACAACAATGTGAACATGTGTCGAATTACGTTAAGAGAAAAGCTGCATATATTTGTTTTTGAAAATATTTGTTAAAACATGGATTTTATACGTAAATTTGTAACGATTAAAAAAATTCATCATGCATATCATATGCCACAAATATGTGTCTTATGGACAGGATTTGCGCAGAAAAATACAATTTATTTAACTCCAAAAATGAAAAAAAATGTCCAATTAATAAATTATAGAAACGTAACCTCACTTTAATGAATTTCATTCCAACCCACAAGACATCAAGGTTAGTTCGCGTTCAA